>NW_007258865.1:116523-120086 GCF_000164805.1 Carlito syrichta | reverse complement strand
GCGCTACCACGCCCGGCTGATTTTTGGATTTATTGTAGAGATGAGGTCTTGCTGCCCAGGCGGGTCTCGAACCTGCAGGCTCAGGCAATCCACTCACCTCAGCCTCCCAAAGGCGCGGGATGGCAGGCTGAGCCACCGAGCCTGGCTGACTGTGCTCTTTTATAGACTCTGGAGTTCCCAGTGTAGGACGCTGGCTGGCTGATGGAGGTATTGTTTTGAGACTCAGGGCACAGTATTTCTCCCTCTTTTGCTCACTTCTTCCCTCCTTTCTCCTTAAAAAAAGACACTGAGTGCCTAGGAAGTGTGCAATCATTGTGCTCTAAGACAGGCCTCACGGGAGATACTGTCAAATTGCTATTGATACAGGGTCATCTAATCTGCTGAGGAATTCCCTTTTCAGGACACATTGCATTGAATTTAGTTTTGGTTTTCTTTCCCACTGCAGCAAGTGAACCCAACCCCCAAATGACAACCAAAATGCCAAGTGCATTTCCTTTTCTTCTTCCGTCTTGACATCGGGGTGCCTGGGGTAGAGTTGTTCTGTGGGTTCTTGACTTTGTTGTGAGAAAGAATTCGAAAGCCAGTCACAGAATCAAACTTTGGAGCAGAAAACCCATTCATGGGCGAATGCTCGGGTCCTCAAGAGAAAGACACAAGCTTGTCTTTAACAAGAAGCTTTACATAAGTCCATGACAAAGATTAAAGAAACTATTCCAAAAGCTAATAGTGGACCGCTATAGGTATCTGAGCACATGAGTTTTGATTATTATCTCTTAACATTGTATGTTTACATGTGTCTCAAGCGCCCTCTGCATAATGAAAGCTACTGCCTAACAAAATTGGGTGTTTTCTTAGAATGCCATGCCTCTGCCCCTTGGGCAGTTTCTTTGTTTTTGTGATTTACTGCACTGGTAGTTCCACATTCCAGCCCTCAGGGGTCAGTTCTGATGTGCCTGATGTGATTCAAGAAGGCTGTAGCCGGGCTCGGTGGCTCAGCCTGTCATCCCGCGCCTTTGGGAGGCTGAGGTGAGTGGATGGCCTGAGCCCGTGGGTTCGAGACCCGCCTGGGCAGCGAGACCTCATCTCTACAATAAATTAAAAAATCAGCCGGGTGTGGTAGCGCATGCCTGTAATCCCGGCTACTCGGAAGGCTGAGGCGGAAGGACCGCCAGAGCCCAGCAGGTCGAGGCTGCGGTGGCCGGGAGCGGCCACTGCACTCCAGTCTGGGCGACCGAGTGAGACTCCAACTCAAAAAAAAAAAGAAGGCTGTATAGCAATAAGAACGGCACCTGAACTCTTCACCATGCTGTTCTTCGATTATCTAAATTGGGCCTGCCTAAGAAAGCATGTCTAACTACATCTAGGCTACGTGTCCGCTCCCTGTGCCTGCCACCGCCTCACTCCATCCTGTCACAGGCACAGGGAAGGCTCAGTGCCCTCGGCATGTGTCCCCCTCTGCAGCCCAGGAGTGGGGATCCTTCTTTACTTCTCTGAGCCAGGAACCTGGCCTTGACCCCTCTTCCCACCAGGTGTGACCCATAACCGAGTCCTCTGAGTCCCCCTCCCCCAGTACGTCCCTCAGACCCATCTGCGGAGCACCGTCTCTGTCTCCTCCACGTCCACACGGCCTTTGTATCACTGTTGCAGCTTCCTCCTGACCAAGGAGACCCAGTCTTTCCTGCCTCCGACCTGGGCCGTTCCCTCCCCGCTTCTCCCCCTCCCGGCTCCATCACCCTCACCCTTCTCCTTCCTGCTGCTTCTCAGCCTTGAGCCTTCAGTTTCGGTCAGGGTTTTTCCCAACCTCTGTCCCCTTCGTTTCTAAAAATGCTTGCTGTCATTGACACATCTCTCTTGTGACTGGGAGTGCGGTCCCGTGAACTACCTGAAGCCGGCAGCACCACCGCTCTGAGCTGCATCTGCAGGCTCCCTGCCACCCCTGCACGGCCCCATCTCCTGCTGACGCTTGTGCTGTGGCTGCCGGCCACTTACTCAACTTCTCTGGCCTTTTAAACACCAGAGGGGGTCCCTGAGCCCCATCATTAGCAAAGAGCCTGGAAGGATGCTCAGTCCACAGCAGGGATTTGAGGCTCGTTCCCTCCTTTCTACCCAGGCGGAGGGGAGTGTGGGAGTTAGGACTCGAGGGCGGGTAGCAGATACAGAATCGGAGCCAGAGTAGAGGGGAGTGAGGAGCTGGTGTCTGCCAACCACAGGTGCGGGGCAGGGGGCAAAACCAAGAACTGGAAGCCCTCAGCGACCCACTTCCCCCTGTCGCCGTGTGTGTGTGTGTGTGTGTGTGTGTGTGTGTGCGCACCTCTCAAGCTCCAGTGAGAGGAATCCCAGGGAAGAACTCTGATCGTCCTGACAGGGGTCATGCACCCCTTCTCCTGACTATCCCAAGGGTTAGGCGAGTGGGGACAGAGAGTGCCTATTCAGAGGGGCTGGGCTGGGAAAAAACCCCTCCAGAAGAAGGGAGATGCCTTTCCACGGAGGGGTGGAAGGGTTCCAGGCAGACGAAACAATGAACATCCTCCACAAGAAAACACGATTTGTCACCAGACAGCGTACCCCACGGCGCAGGGATCGCCACAGCTGCCTCGGGAGGCTGTTCACATGTCTTTCTCCCCGGTTAAATGTCTGGCATCCGGAAAACAGAGACATGCCTTCATCGTGGCTGCTTCCTCTGTACCTAGCAGAGTCAGATGCACCCAAGGCTGTGAATGAATGAGTGTGTGTTGTCTGAATAAATGAACGGACCAAGGGAAGACCCAAGCTTTCGCCCATTCCTGCTGAGGCTTCTCTTTCCAGCTACAAACCGTGTCTGAGATCCTGGCCCGCGGAGACAGTTACATAACGTTCCTCCAAGAGTCTCTGAGAAATCCGACTTCTGCCTCCCTGGCTATTTACGTCTTAGCGCGGTCTCGGAGACTTGCCCATGGCCCTCGCCGCTCCTGGCTCCCGGCACGAGTTTCCAAGTTCCTATTTATAGCTGCACTTGATCTCTGCTCTCTGGGCCTGAATCTCTCTCCCTCCTCCTGATGCACAAAGCTTTGGTTCGCTTGGAACGGCCCTCCGGGAGGTGCAGCTGCCCAGACCGGCCTGTGGTCGCTCCGTCAGCCACAGTCTGGGGGCGGCCACCCTCTCTGTCCGCCCGCCGAGCCTCTGACTCCAGGTGAGAGGATCGCCTAAGTGGTCCTTGGGCTGTGGCTTTCCCATTCAACGCCTGAAAAGTCACGAGGCTGCGAGAGGGAGTAAGCGGGCGGGAGTCCTGGAGTCATCAGCTGACACAGCTCCGGGCCCTGTGAGTTCAAGTCCCCAGCCACGGTGAAGCTCCAACACTGCTCCCCAAGCCCTGGAGATGGAGTTGTCCACCCTCCTGCCCCAGGCCCGGGCAGGCATGACTCAGTCCACATCCTGCCCTCAAAAGGCTAAGAAGAAAATTCATGACTGTGAGCGGTGTGACCAGCGAGGCCTCGGGCCGCAGATGGGGTGGTAAGGAAGAAGTCAGAATGAACCTTGTGTCCCACGCTGGTGTGGGCTCAGGTGGTCCTTCCGCCTGCGTCTCC
>NW_007258865.1:116176-116503 GCF_000164805.1 Carlito syrichta | reverse complement strand
GAGGCCTGTGCCAGACTCTTGACCGGCAGAACCACAAGAAAATGAATTTGTATTGTGTCAAGCCACTACGTTTGTGATGACTTGTCACGCTGGCAACAGGAAACTTAGCGGGGCATCTGGAATCTGGACTTGGTCCTGCCTTACGGCAGATGCGGGCACCTAGCCACGATACCACGCGACCGGGCTTGGGAACCCTGTTCCTCCGTTTGCTACATGTGTGATCTCAGGCAAATGCACGGAGACAAGCCGGGCTCGGTGGCTCAGCCTGTAATCCCGCGCCTTTGGGAGGCTGAGGTGAGTGAATTGCCTGAGCCCGCGGGTCTGACA
>NW_007258865.1:74362-116156 GCF_000164805.1 Carlito syrichta | reverse complement strand
GTCGCCCAGACTGGAGTGCAGTGGCCGCTCCCGGCCACCGCAGCCTCGACCTGCAGGGCTCCGGCGATCCTTCCGCCTCAGCCTTCCAAGTAGCCGGAATTACAGACATGCGCTATCACGCCCGGCTGATTTTTTGATTTATTATAGAGATGAGGTCTCCTGCCCAGGCGGGTCTCAAACCCGCGGGCTCAGGCCATCCACTCACCTCAGCCTCCCAAAGGCGCGGGATTACAGGCTGAGCCACCGAGTCCGGCGATTTTTTTTTTTTTTTTGAGTTGGAGTCTCACTCTGTCGCCCAGACTGGAGTACAGTGGCCGCTCCCGGCCACCACAGCCTCCACCTACTGGGCTCCAGCGATCCTTCCACCTCTGCCTTCCGAGTAGCTGGAATTACAGGCATGTGCTACCACGCCCGGCTGATTTTTTGATTTATTGCAGAGATGAAGTCTCGCTGCCCAGGCGGGTCTCGAACCCACGGGCTCAGGCCATCCACTCACCTCAGCCTCCCAAAGGCACGGGATGACAGGTTGAGCCACCGAGCCCGGCTACGGTGATGTTTAATAGCAGAGACCATGAAGATGTATTAGGTGACTCGGAGAATAGAACAACAGGCACGCTCTCCCAGGAAGAGAATGCCGCTGGAAGGATCCAGATTGACTGAGTTTGCCCTCCCCACCTCTCTAGCTCCGTGCCATCCCCAGACCAGCAGAACTCCTTGAAGTCGATTATCTTCTGCCTTGACACCGCTTCCGCAACGTGCAGTCCACTGAATTCCATCCCCCTAAGAGTGGATGTCACTTAGCAAGACCACCGAATGCTATAGAACTTGCTGGACATGCTGCCTCCAGCCCAGCCTGTATCCTCACCCACCTCCAGGGTGATCCTGACATCTGCGAGGCTTGAGGACGCTTCTCCAGGGGTACAAGCTCAGGAACCGAAGGGTCCCCCTCCCTCCCGCTGCCAACTGCACCTCGTCATGGAAACCTTGCAGGACAACCGAATCAGTGAGCGGGTTCGAGCCCTGGCCGCAAGGGCTGCAGAGCTGTGTTGCTTCTGGTACTTGGCACCAGGACCTTGCAACTGGGGCATAGTAGGGGGCTTCAAAGGAGACATAAAGCTTGTTATTTGGAAGAGGGGTGGGAGGGACCGAAGAGCAAGAAAAATAACCCCCCCTTATCCACCAGTGCTCAGTTAAGACGCGTGAAATTGCAGCTACTAACAGCCACAGTTTATCTGGAAGCTGTCAGGAGTCAGGCATGCTGGGAAGTGCTTTACACAGATTGTTTCTGCAAACCTTTAGGGACATGATTTTATCATCCCCACTTGACAGAGGAAGAAACGGAGGCTCTCGCAGCTAGAGTCTTGCGGGAGCGCCCTCTTCGTGAGCATTGACGCTGGGGCCTGGCTCCGTCTTGCTGTGTCTCTGGGAGCCCCTTCGGCCACCAGCCTGCCTTAATGCCTCCCATTGGCCCTCCCCGCCTCCACAACGCCACAGAGCTACCTCGGGGGTGACCTGGGCCGATTAAGACCAGGAGTGTGAACTTCCTCACACGCAGTAGGTGCTTAACAGGTGGGTTAGACACCCACAGGGAAGGAATTCGGAGCCCGAGTTGTGGGCTGGTCAAACTGTTCACGGGCCGTGTGGGCCCTGGGGGTCAGCACCTGGCCTCATGCCTCCTGGGGTGTCAGGGAGACCTGACGAGCTGTGTCATCCAACAAGCACTAAAGAAGTGGACACTAGCCGGGCTCGGTGGCTCAGCCTGTAATCCCGCGCCTTTGGGAGGCTGAGGTGAGTGGATTGCCTGAGCCCGCGGGTTCGAGACCCGCATGGGCAGCGAGACCTCATCTCTACAATAAATCAAAAAATCAGCTGGGCGTGGTAGCGCATGCCTGTAATTCCGGCTACTTGGAAAGCTGAGGCAGAAGGATCGCCGGAGCCCAGCAGGTCGAGGCTGCGGTGGCCGGAAGCGGCCACTGCTCTCCAGTCTGGGCGACCGAGTGAGACTCCAACTCAAAAAAAAAAAAAAAAATAAGTGGACACTATTATTTTAGTCTTATTGAGCCTAATTAGGAATGTGCAAAGAGACTGGGCAGGGCGGCTCACGTCTATAATCCCAGCACTTTGGGAGGCCAAGGCAGGAGGTTGCCTGGGCTCAGGAGAGTTCAAGACCAGCCTGGGCAACATAGTGAGACCTTGTCTCTACCAAAAAAGTAAAAAATAAAAAACATTAGCCAGACATGGGCGCTTGAGCCTGTAGTCCCAGCTACTTGGGAGGCTGAGGCAGATGGAGTGCCTGAGCTCAGCAGGTAGAGGCCACCGTGAGGCGGGTCTGTGCCACTGCACTTCATCATGGGTGACAGAGTGAGATTCCCACTCAAAAAAAAGAGTGCAGGGAGAGACAGGTCAGACACTTTCACCCCCACTCTCGTGGCTAGAAGCACAGGCGCCAGGGAGACTGAACGCCTGCCCCGGGGTGGCCCAACCGGCAGGGTCACCACCAGAGTGAAGCCCCGCCCCTCAGCATGGGTTCCCGTTCCTCCCTGCTTTGCTGCCGGGTGCGGGCAAGGCTGCCCCACGTCAGGCTGGTTCCCTTGTGCTGCAGGAAGTCCCTCTCACTTGTGCAGGGTCTAGGAGCTGGCCCGGTCATGCATTGCCTTGTGACAACATCACAGGGGGATGCAGCCATCGACATCCAAGGCAGGCCCCTTCCCCAGCCCCCTGCTGTTGCTGTGACACCTCTGGACTCCCACCTCCTGCTGCTGGGTGAAACCAAGGCCCCGTGCTGCTGCATGGTCTGCATGTTTACCAGGGCCAGCAAAAGAGCAAAGATCAGACCCCCGGCTTCCTGGTTCCAGTGGCTCCCTCACTCAGCTCAGCCTCTTTGTAGAGCAAGGGTCCCCGACTCCCTGGGTGGCAGATCAGCCCAGTCGGTGGCCCGTCAGGAACCGGGCCACACAGCAGGAGGTGAGCAGCAGGCCAGCAAACAAAGCTTCACCATATTGCAGTCAGCCACTCCCCATCACTGGCGTTACTGCCTGAGCTGACCCTTCTGTCAGAGCAGTGGTGGCATTAGATTCTCCCAGGAGTGTGGACCCTGCTGTGAACTGGCCACAAGAGGGGTCAAGGCTGCACACTCCTTATGATACTCTAATGCCAGTGATCTCCCTCCTCCCTTCCTCCCGACCCTCACCAACCACAGAAAAATCGTCTTCCACACAGCCGGTCCCGGATGCTGAAAGGTTGGGGACCACTGTGGAGAGAGCCTGGGCGTCCTGCCACTGTCTGGTAATAGGCACCGCAGAGGTCAGAACTGTCACTTTGCCAACCTGGGGTGGCTGCTTCTGTGTGGCCATGGCTCCGGCTGTAGCCCTCGGGGGTCAGCTTCTACTACCCATTAGCAAGAGCAGACGCCATGGCATGCGCACACACAGCCGGACGTTGTGCCAGCTGCTTCCCGAGGCACAGTAGCTAACGGCTGTGATGGCAGTGAGGGTCGGCACTCTGAATCACGTCCAGATGGCCTTGGCTCAAATCCCAGCTCTTCTGGCTATAGCTCTGCTCTGTCTTTGGCTAAATTACTTAGGCTGGTTGTGCCTCCGAATCCTAGCCTGAAAAATGGGGGTAGCACCTTGGTGAGGTTGCTATGACCACATCATAGGTGTTCTATCTGATCTCATTTGATTTTGTGAAAGCATTTTGAAGTCAGCATTATTATGCCCATGCACAAAGTGGAGAAACTGAGGCATAGAGCTGGGGAGTACCCTGTTCGAGGTCCCACAGATGGTAAAGGTCAGGTCAACAACAGGCAGCATTTATTAGACGCTTACTATGTGCCACACACAACAACACAGGGCAGCTGCTACCGTTGTCCATATTTTACAAATAATGAAAACAGAGGCGCAGAGACTAGGAAACCTGCTGAGACCACGCTAGGACACGACAGGGCCACAATACCAGCCCAGGTCGTGTGGCTTCAGAGTGTGTGCTGTGTGCGTTTCACCCTGAGTCCCTGACCCTGGCTCCGTCTACTAAACCACGCCACCTTCTCATGAGCCGTGAAATGGGCTGTGTCACGGGAAAAGGTCATCTTGACCTTTAACAGCTCTTTTCTACTGTTTGTATTTCCCTATTTTTGAGAAAGGACAGAGAACTCCATGAAGACCGAGCATTCGTTATGTGCGAGGGGCTGTGCTGAGCGCTTGACACACATTGATCTCATTTTGAAAGTCACAGAATCGGGATTCTGAGGTGAGTGGATCGCCTGAGCCCGCAGGTTCGAGACCCGCCCGGGCAACTTGGCGAGACCTCATCTCCACAATAAATCAAAAATTAGCCGTGCGTGGCAGCGCGTGCCTGTAGTTCCAGCTACTTGGAAGGGTGAGGCAGAAGGACTGCCGGAGCCCAGCAGGTTGAGGCTGCGGGAGCCGGGAGCGGCCACTGCACTCCAGTCTGGGCGATAGAGCGAGACTCCGACTCAAAAAAAAAAAAAAAGAAAAGTCGCAGGCTCATCGGAGGGGGCTCTGGTGTCTCAGAGCCGCGTTCTCAGAGCAGGTGCTACTGGCAGCAGGAGCCTCGTGGGGCGTGGACCGCCCAGCATGTTCAGGAAGGTCAGGCCCCTCCACCACGGAATGTGATGTCTCCCCCACCCCCAGCCGCTGCAAGACACTAAAACGCCCCACGCCCCTTTCAAGCATGTTCTCGGAGGAGGGGCAGCTTCTGCGGAGTGAGGACCCTTGAGAGCACTGGTGACTCCCCTCTCTTCCTGCTTGTTCGCTTTCACTCCAGAATCAAACACAGGGCGGCCCGTAGCATGAGGCTGGGAGGAAGGAAGCCCCAAGTGAGGGTGGCCACAGGCCCTGGTGGGGAGGGGAGCCCTGCCCAGGGTTGAGGCTGGGAACCGCCCTGAGGTGGGGCTCCTCCCTGGACGCGGGCACAGAGGTGGAAGCACACTGGAGACAGAGGTGAGCCCGCGTTGCCCCCTTCCCCCGTGCTGTTGGCCAAGGCCAAAGCCAGGGCCCAGAGCCATGGAGAAGGCCAGGTGTGGGCGGCCGGATTTCGGCATGAGAAGCTGCATCTCCAGGCGAATGACTCAGCCTCCCTTCCTCGGTTTCCCCAGTGGCCGAGTGGTGATGCCTCCCCTCCCCGCTGTCCGAAGTCGGAAGCCTCCAATGACATCAGGAACCTGAGTGTGCCTAGAGCCGTCAATATCACCACTATTCCTTTTTTTTAAGTCACAACTCTCTAAGTTTGGAAAAAGGAGAGGAGACTGTTTCTCGGACGGCAGCCTGCCGGGGGCGGGGGGTGGGGGGGCATCCTTCAGGCTGGAAAGCTGCCTCGGGCCAAGACCAGAGACAGGCCCTGGGAGAAGGGGTTGGGACAGCTGAATGGGTTGACTAAACATACATATTCAACAGGTTACAGGGAGAGCTATGAATATGCATGAAGGAGGTCCTGAGACGTGTGTATTGAACAAACATGCATGGAACACAGACCCATATTCACGTCAGGGTGGACACTTGACATGTAAAAGTGTTACAGTCAGGCCCTGTACGTCAAAGGTCTTTCTAAGATGGAAGGCGCACACGTGTGCAGGTCTGTGAACCGGCCAACCGGCCAGCACCAGCCCACAGCCGGCGGTCTTCTCATCAGGAGAGCTCCTGATGTCGGTCTTGTGTCCATGGAAGCTGCGGTTGTGGCTGGGGGAGCAGGGGTCAGGTTGTCAGCATCTGTGAGACAAGTTGGGATCGTGTCAACGTGGCTTGTCTCCAGGCCAGGACTTGTTTAGCCTTCAGAGGAAAAGAAAAGCCTCGCGCCCGTTAGAACAGTTTATTCCCCGAGTGGGGGATGACTCTGTCCTTGCCTGGCATGGCCTTGGTGCTGTTTGTAACTTGGCATCTCATTGCCATGGCAAGTCTGCCTGGTCAGGCCTGTGACTTGCATTTTTACATGAATGCTGGCTGGCCGTTGTCTCTAAACCATGAAAGGGAGGGGAAGCTGTGTCTGACTGCCTATCCTGCCATGGCTGGAAACTCAGTCTTAAGGTTTCTTTGGGCTCCCTTGGCTAAGAGGAAGTGGGTGGGGGCTAGGACTTTTTTTTTATTTACTCGTCCAAAGCAAGTCCCTGGGCACCAAGCTCTGTATTTTTTTTTCTCTTGGAGGGGGTCCCTGTGGCCATTTGTAGAAGAATGAGCCCCTTGCCAGGCCCACTCATAGCAATTCGTTGGTCCCCAGGGACACCCGGGGAGCACTTCCTTCCGGGGATAATCACTGCCCAGTGGCAAATCCTTGAGAGCACAAGCATGGCTTTCCCAGAGTCCAGGGAGGACCCAGCCATAAGGCAGGCAGGAGGCATTGAAACCAGGCTCCAAACACTCGCTGTCAGTCCCTCTGCTAGGAGTTCGAGGGCATGACTCCAAGCATTATTTAAGGGTATTATTGCCAGTGTGCCTGTAATCCTAACACGGTGAGAGGCCAAGGCAGGAGGATCACTTGAGGCCAGGTGTTCAAAACAAGTTTGGGCAACATAGCAAGACGTTGTCTCTAAAAAGTTTTTTTTTTTTTTTAATGAGCTGGACATGGTGGTGTGTACCTGTAGTCCTAGCTACTCAGGAGGCCGAAGCAGGAGGATTTACTTGATACCAAAATTTCAAGGTTACAGTGAGCTATGATCAGACCACTGCGCTCCAGCCTGGGTGACAGAACAAGACCCTGTCTTTAAAAATAAATGAATACCACTTGGAAGGCTGAGGCAGAAGGATCGCTGGAGCCCAGCAGGTCGAGGCTGCGGTGGCCGGGAGCGGCCACTGCACTCCAGTCTGGGCGACGGAGTGAGACTCCAACTCAAAAAATAAAAAAATAAAAAATAAATGAATAAATAAAGGGTATGGTGATCCAGGGCATAGACTTGGAAGTTCTATACTTTGTATTTGCTTATTTTTGAGAAAGGAAAAGCAAACACCACAAAAACTGAGCGTTCATTTTGCGTGAGGTGCTGGGCTGAGTTGATCTCATTTCACCCTTTTAGCGCCTCAACGACGTGCCTATTATGCTTCCTACTTTACAAATAAAGAAACTGAGGAGACTGGGCTTAGTGGCTCAGCCTGTCATCCCAGCACTTTGGGAGGCTGAGGCGAGTGGATTGCCTGAGCCCACAGGTTCGAGACTAGCCCAGGCAACTTGGCAAGACCTCATCTATCCAAAAACAAAAAAATTAGCTGGGCATGAGAGTGTTAGGGTCCGAATAGGGTGAGGGTGGCTGAATGAAGAGGAGGGGCGGCACAGCCCCAGTAACCCGGAGATCCGAGTAATGTAAAGAATCACAACGCAAAGAGGGACAAAGAAAAAAAAGTTTATTTAAAGTAAATTAGCCAGGTTCGGTGGCTCAGCCTGTAATCCTGTGCCTTGGGAGACTGAGGTGGGTGGATGGCCTGAGCCCGCGGGTTCGAGACCCGCCTGGGCAGCAAGACCTCATCTCTACAATAAATCAAAAAATCAGCCGGGCGTGGTAGCGCATGCCTGTAATTCCAGCTACTTGGAAGGCTGAGGCGGAAGGATCGCCGGAGCCCAGCAGGTCGAGGCCGCGGTGGCCGGGAGCAGCCACAGCACTCCAGTCTGGGCGACAGAGTGAGACTCCAACTCAAAAAAAAAAAGCAAATTAGAGAGAGAGAAGGGAGAGAGAAGATTCACCTCCCCAAGGTAAGAGAGAGGGCCAAAGCCAGGAAGCATGGGGACAGCCACAGTACAAGGAGCACATGGCCACACCAGACTCTAGCAAGGCAATGGCTGCTGGTTGCTTGTGGTTGAGTCCTTTTAACCATTCCCCTCGATGGGGGAAGATCCTTAAGGTGATTGGGGGGTGGTCTGCTCCGCGTCATCACAAAGGGGCAAGCAAGCACAGGTACTGATGTCAGGTGACAGACAGCAGGCAGATGGGTGGGTCAGTCACATGATTGCTGCCATGGTGGGGTTTATTTGTGTCACCTGGGTCACACAGGGCTGATTAGGTTGGGGGCGGATTCTGCAGGAGACTTGTTAGACATTTACAATTCACAAACTCAGACATTTGTAATTTACAAACTCCTTGACCAAAAGTGGTCACATTATCACTTTACGACTTCGGCTAGCCAAAGGGTGATCTTTGATCTTCAGCCTTGACAAGGCACCTAAAAGTTCACCAGAGATTATTATGCTAAAAGGTTGGGCTGTCCTGGTCTTGCATCTGATGGAGGTTTGCCGAGGAGGGATGGTATAGGCTGCTGCTTTTCTGCAGTAGAATGTCTGAACGCTTGCTAACGGTGATGCTGAGGTTAAGTTAATAAGTTATAGGTTAATAAATAAGTTAAGCTGTTTTTGGGCTTCTATAGGTGCCTTTCAGGTAGCACACTCCTGTAGTTCCAGCTCCTTGGAAGGCTGAGGCGGAAGGATTGTTGGAGCCCAGCAGGTTGACGCTGGGGTGGCCATGAGTGTGCCACTGCAACAAAGTGAGCCTCTACCTCAAAAAAAAGAAAAAGAAACTGAAGATTTTGAATAATTTGCCTATTCAGCTCACTTCATTGGTGGGTATGGTAAGCAAAACAATGCCCCTTCTCCATCCACATCCCGATCTCCAGAATCTATGACTTTGCAGGATTCCACGGCAGATGGAAACCAAGACTGCAGGGGGAAGGAACATGGCTAACAGCTGCGTTAAAATCGGGAGATTCTCCTGGATAATCTCTGGGGGCCCAGTGTAAGCACAAGGTTCCTCAAAAGAAGGGTGGGGGGAGGAGAGCAGAAGAGGGAGACACAGAAGACACAGAGGCAGACAGATGGTGCGGAAAACTGGTCAGAGAGAGGCCGGACCAGGCAAGGCGATATCCTGGCTCAGGCATGCAGAGGGACACATCCCTGCTGGCGCTGGGCTACTAGCCCAGAGGCCTGTGCCAGACTCTTGACCGGCAGAACCACAAGAAAATGAATTTGTATTGTGTCAAGCCACTACGTTTGTGATGACTTGTCACGCTGGCAACAGGAAACTTAGCGGGGCATCTGGAATCTGGACTTGGTCCTGCCTTACGGCAGATGCGGGCACCTAGCCACGATACCACGCGACCGGGCTTGGGAACCCTGTTCCTCCGTTTGCTACATGTGTGATCTCAGGCAAATGCACGGAGACAGAAAAAGAGGCCCGGTGGGCTTCTTCAGATCTGAAAGTCTCACATTCAGTCGTGCTTCCCAAATTAATGTATTGGATGTCCTAAAAGGTGCCTGGGTTCGTGTCATATTTACAACCAAAAAAATTCTCCCACATGGTCCAGGACGCAGTTCAGTTCAGCTCCTATAAGTCAGTTAATGAAGTGTGTTAGTAGTACCAGCGCTATTCAAATTAACATTGGAAGGTTCTTTGGAAACTGCAGTCAGCCCTGATAGGCGATCTTACCCGAGGCCCCCAGCTGCGAGAGTAAAGCAAAATAACCGCTTGCTCCTGGGCCAGGAGCAAGTACATCCCAAGACCCCAGTGGATGCCTGAAACTGAGGTAGGATGGAGCTCCATGTATACTGTGGTTTTTGTGTGTGTGTGAATAACCAAAATGGTTACACATCTGACGGTGTAAATACACCAGATATAGGGAAGATTCCCCTTCTGGGTAGGACTGAGCGGGGCCATGCGAGATTTCATCACACAACGCAGAAGGGTGTGCGATTTTAAACGCTTAAACTCTGGGAATGTTTTTATTTCTGGAAATTTCCAGTTAATATTTTCAGACCGCAGTTGACCGCTGGAACCTCTGGAAGCGCAGCCAGCCACAGGTTGGGCCAGGCAGCACCCTACCACATAAGCAGCGGCTTATGAACAAAGATATTGTTTTGGAAGGAATATTCCAGCCCTGGGGTGTCAGGACCTCTAGCGCACACAGCTCATCAAGGTATGTGTGAACTGGCTGCTTCTGTGCTCAGCCTAGCTACGGCGGTCATTGGTGCAGCCGACCAGTGTGAGATGCTGTGGAGTGGAGGGGCGGTCAAGTCTCCCACATGCCCAGTTATGGCAGAGTCAGCGGGCTGGCAGAACCTCATGGCAAAACGGTGAGGCGCGCTGCTGCTTCCCACAGGCAGAAGCAACCTGCTTCCTGTTCTGTCTTCTCATCGGCATAGATTATAAAAAGCATTTTCCAAATCAATAACCGACACGAGGGATTTGTCGATTTGCCACGAGAAGACAATCTGGTCTTGGTTCAGTGACTCTAGTCAGAGTCACCTCCTGGACAGGCTTTTGACAGTCCGCCACTACTTTCCAAAACCCAAGCGTCTTTCCATACTCACTAGCCAAAGTTAATAGTGACATGACAGAAATGGCCACTCAGGTCTATTTCGGGTCTCTGGGGATGTCACAGAATTCTGCAATTCCCTCAGGAAAGTGCTGATGCCTCTGATTTACTTTTCTGGCAGGGAGGGGGGCTTCCAGCTTGATCTCTTCTGTAGTAAGCAGAAGATTTCACGGGTCCCAGAGCCAGGATGGGATTCTGCTGAGCCTATGAACCCCCACCATACGCTACAGGACCAGAGAAATGACCACGGGACAAACTCAAGGCCCCCGTGCGTCAACTGTGAGGGAGCCCACAATAAAAATGGAATGAATTGCCCAGCATGGGGTGTTAGTTCCCTGTAACTCCACATCACACTACCCAGGATTAACAGCTGAGAGCAACACTGATCATCTCACAGTGTGAGTGGTTCAGGAGTGCAGGGGCAGCTCGGCAGCCTGGCCAAGCCCTTCTCCCAGGTGAGGGCTGGGCAGCGGTCAGCTTGAGGTGCCACTGAGAGGGCACCCACTGCCGAGCTCAGCCAGGGAGTCGCTGGCAGGCCTTGGCTCCCGACCACGTGGGCCCCTTTATGCTTCATAATGTGGGAGCTGTCTTCCCCCAGGGCGAGAAATTCAAGAGCGAGTGAGAGAGGACCCAAGGTCCAAGAAATACCTTTTATAATCTAATCTTGGGAGCGGCATTCCCTGCCATATTTGATTCATTAGGAGTGAGTCAAGTAAGCTTAGCCTATATTCAAGGAGAGGGGATCCCACAAAGGTGTGGACGCAGCAGGCCGGGTTGCTGGGAGCTGTCTGAGAGGCTGGACTTACTCTGATTATTGGCCTGCAGTGGTGCTAGGCTCCTATAATTTAATGATAGCTCAAATCTGGGAAGCTGGTTTTCCTCAGAATGAAATTACCCTGTTAAATGTCCGCAGGACCTTCGCAACAGGCCAAAAGGAAGGTGCACTTTCATATCTGTGAGGACTTGCAAGGTCTTCCTCAGGGTGAGTGGAGCCTCCCATCATTCAAAGGACTCCTGATCATCTAGCTTGGTGGATGAACTCTGTCCTCTCTCACGGTGATCACTCAGGTATGAGCTCTGTTCCCTAGGAAAAAAAAGGTTTTTATTGGTTTGTTTTGTTTTCAGTTCAACAAATCAATAAGACCCTAGTGATCTGCCCATCCCTTTTGGCCCTTGGGACCCCGGGATCAACTCACTGCCACCAAAGCTCAGCAGGGGGATTCCCATCCTGGAAGCTGCTCCCGCTGGCCGCCATGCCCATTGCCTCCAGGGTTGAGGGAAGCTCTGTGACTGGTGCCACCCAGGTCCTCACTGAGGTCAGGAAGGCCATCTAACTCCAGACCCTTCTGTCATTCTCCCTGGTCCTCACAAATAGTCACTCAAGCATTTTTCAATGATTCTGGTTCTTTCTTTGCCAAAGTACTACTCAAGGCTTAGAGAAAAGAGTTCAGTTTTGATGCTCTCAGAAAATATGTTGAGGGAGTAGACTGATTTTAAGTAATAACACATGCCAACGTTTCTCTGTCTACAACTTTGATTTCTTTCTTAATTTTTTCTTTAAATTATACCAAGAGAGTTCTGGCATCTAAACTTCATTTTGCATGAGTCGCCTCTGAAACAGGCTTCTGTCAACCAACGAACCCATCAGTAATCGTCAGTCCAGGACGTTCAAGCCAGCATGTCCATCGAGCGTTGTGACCATTCTTCTTTCTTTCTGCCTTGGCTCCTGGCACATGGCTTTGCGGCTAGAGTTTTTCTCAGGTGGAGCATGGGGGGGGTTTCCCCATACGTCAGCAGAGGTGCAAACTGGGAAATGAGATTCTTCGACTTTCCAGCTCCATGCTTCTGCCATCCACACTGCCATCTACCTCAGATCTCCAGGAAACAAGGAACAGGAAATGCAAGAGTGCAGAGCTCAGACTGCAGCCTCAGCTCTGCCTGTGAAGGTCTTGGAGCAGGGACTCCTCTCTTGGGGTTTCACCATCCTCGACTGTACAAAGAGGAGACGGAATTAAACGGTCTCTAAGCTTGCCCCTGGCCCTACCGATACGGACCTCTAGCCCAATTCTCCTGGGTATCGGGCCCCAAAATCTGACCTGCTTTCCTTCTGTCCATTGTTTATTTGGAATCTCAGGATTCTTTCCCCGGCCCGGTACCTCAGCTAAGTACCCACTCCCCATCACACTGCAGCCGTGTCTGTCTAACACATTTAAGCACAAGTCCATCAGAACCTCCCACTCCCAGGGCGTCTAAGATGGTCACTTTTCATCAGCAGGGAAAAGAATTCATGGCAGAGCAATATACACACTGAGTCTACATGGACACTTTCTACCTTTGAGCACCATCTATGTGTTGGCTCACTGGACATTTCATTAGTTCATCTCCTGTGCTTTCGTTCCAGGACTCTGGACAGAAGTACTAGCCTCCGTTTCATGGATGGGGAAACTGAGGCTTGGGGAAGTTAGGCTGACTTGTCCGAGATGAAAGCCACGGTGGATGATATGCATAGGCTTCCAAGACCTGTCCACTTGGCCTGAGGCTGACGCTGGTTATTCTGCACCATGCACTTCATCGTCTCTTGGCTTCTGGAGCCCGGTGTTTCCATCGACTGCCTGAGGTGCGACCACACTCAGCCCTGTACTGCATCCACGGACTCCAGATCTGCTCAGCTAATGACCCATCAGTGCAGTGCCAACCTTCTCCAGGGCACCTACTTGAGTTTACTCAATCTCTCCATTTCCTCCCCAGCTCCAGCCCTAGCTCCCGGCAGGGTACACTATACGCTTACTAATTCCATGCATTCGTATTTCGAAAGCGTCCTCCGCAATGAATGACGTGCTGATGAATTTTGATGAAGGAGGTCTTTTAAAAAATATTTTAAGAAAGAACATCGGCATTTGTCATACTGGCCATGACAAACGTCATCAACTAAGCCTTTTTTTTCTGTCCCAATTTAGAAAGTCAAGTTGGGCCAGTGTGGTAGCTTATGCCCATAATCCCAGCACGTTGGGAGGCCAAGGTGGGAGGGTCGCTTGAACCCGAGAGTTCCAGACCAGTGTGGGCAACACAATGAGATCTGGACTCTACCAAAAATCAAAAAATTAACCGGGCATGGTGGCACACCTGTAGTCCCAGCTACTTGGGAGGCTGAGGCAGGAGGATCACCTGAGCCCAGGAGGTCAAGGCTGAGGTGAGCCATGATCATGACACTGCATTCCAGCCTGGGCGAGAGTAAGACTCCGATTCAAAAAAACAAAAGCAAAAGAAGAAAGTCCAGTCTGCTCTGCTGGAGTGTCTCACGTTTGAAGCTGTCGCCGTTGTGAGAGCAGAAGCCAGGCTCCTCCTTTTACAAGGGAGGCACAGGAGGGCAAGGCGTGACTGGCACCCAGATCCACTTGTCCTGAGTCTGTGTGTCAGGCCAATGGGTGTGGTCCGGACTAACTCATCCCCTGAGGTTCATCACTCAGGCCCTGGAGTCACGCTCAAATCCTGATCCTGATTCCCTGGATCCCAAAGGTGTTTGGGGACCCTGGAAATAGACAAAGGACCGAGAGCAAAGTGACCATTGGCCGCCACACCCTTTCTTGGCCTAGAGCCCTACTGCGCGTCTTCTGGACACCTGCAGGTCACAGGTGGATTCAACAATTTGCACTCACGGGTTTGAATTCAGTCAAGAAACTCTGCCGTTGAAAGGAAGTGTCCTGATGTATAGATAGTGAAAGGACAGACCGAGAGTGGGGAGCCATTTTTCATCTTGTTCTTAAACCCTGATACGATGATGAGAAAGTAGAAGCTATGCTTTTGGAGAAACGCACACTTTAGGTATAATTAACTTTACCGATCTTGTCTTTTCAGAAACAGACTTCCAAGTATCTGTATCTGAGGTATCTCATAGTGGAAATCAAGCTTGCCTAGAGTAAAGGGAATTTACAAGGTCTAAGACATCATGTATTGGGCAAGGATTGTAAAAGTCGTGAAATTTGTCATTACAAAAGTTATGACCACACAGAGGGGGAGCAGGTGGGGACTGGATCTTCCAGTAAATTGGACACTACCTGCAGGAAAGCCAAGGATCCCCCAAAGCTACCTACTGGGAATGCCTAGGAGATAAGGGGAGGTACACCCTCCATTTGTAGCAGGAAAAACAGAGAGATCATGACACCCAGACTATTACAGGAAGTGGCACTTTATTACGCTGGCCATCCCAGTGGGCCCAAGGGTCTAATGCGTCCAAATTGAGCGCCCCAGAACAGGAGAAGTGGGGTCTTATGCCCTTGTTTAGGTAAGGGAGGGGGTCGTGTTGAGTGATTACCTATTTCCTTTGGAATCTTACAAGGTTGTACTCAGAAAAATCAGATTTTTCTTTTTTCTTTTTTTTTTTTGAGTTGGAGTCTCACTCTGTCACCCAGACTGGAGTGCAGTGGCTGCTCCCAGCCACCGCAGCCTCGACCTGCTGGGCTCTGGCGATCCTTCCGCCTCAGCCTTCCAAGTAGCTGGAACTACAGGCGCGCACTACCACGCCCGGCTCATTTTGATTTATTGTAGAGATGAGGTCTCACCAAGTTGCCCAGGTGGGTCATGAAAAAAATCAGATTTTTCAAAGAACAAATGGTTTTTCAGGAACTGCCAGGTTGTAAACCGTCAACTTCAGAGGAGGTGTTTTGGATAAGTCTGTGAATTAGTTACTCTTTTGCATTTCCACGAAATGGTCAGCCTCTGGGCCATTTGGCCTTTCTTAAACAAAACCTGCCTGGCAGGTCTTTAAAGTTGCAGCTTGCCTTTCAAAAGGAAATACCTTTAACTGCTACCAACCCCCCTTTCTGCCACAGGGTTAGTGGGAGACATTTTGTCATCCCAGGGGATTGCCATGAGGCCAACTGCTGATTCCGAAGCAGCTACATGTGTTTCTGCATTTATTCACTCAATCATACAAGAAATATATTTGAGCATTATGCCGCATCCTGCCACGCATTAGCTCTAAGGAATGTCGTTCGGGGAGGTACAGGAGAATTCGAATCCTTGTCACGCCCTTCTCTATGGGCTGTGATCATGTGGGTGAACATTAGTGGGTCTCTGTGTCACAGGTCCAAGACATCCACAGGTGGTCGACAAGGAAGTCACGGCAGTCACGTGCAACATCTCCAAGAGAAGGATTTAAGCCAGGACTCTGGGGAGCTATGACACCACACTTCCCTAGAGTGTAGGCCCACTTCCTGTCTGTGGGGGGTGAACTTTTCTTAAATAAATCTTTTCTTCTCTCACCTCTGTGTGTCACAATTCTTTGCAATTTACTCAGATCTCTGGGTTGCCTGTGCGCACCTCCGGCTTGCCAGCCCCGGCCGTGCTGTGCGCCTCCCCACCCTGTGCCTCGCCATCCTCACCCGGTCCGTCCGGACCCTAACAGATAGAGCCTCGTGGGCAGCCCTGAGAGAGAGCAAACAACAAACACCTGGCTCCTCTGTGGACCCCAGGAGAGTCCACCCAGACACGAGTTTCCCCGAGAGAGGGCTCAGCAGGGTTGTGAAATACTTTTGATGTCCTTCTTTATCTGCTATACCAGAGTCAGTTTGGAAAGTAACCCATGTTGTGCAGGGTTCATAAAAACCCATCTCCCCAGGCCCCTCAGGAATTTGGCAAAAGAGGAAAAGAAGTCTGAGTTGAGTCCTCACACTCCAGACAGGTCCAGCGTCCGGAGAGGGAAGGACAAGGCTGCAGGAAGAGGCAGGGCTGGGACAGGTGATGGAGAGCCTGGCTTGCCTGCTGAGGATTCGGAATGTTTTCCTGAGGAAAATATAGAAAACAGAATGCCATGTTCATGAGTCTGTGTACAATAAACACGCAAATGTTACAAGAGAACAACAATGTGATCCTCTCATTTATAACCAAGATGAGTCGGGGAGACTTGAAGACATGTGGATAGAACACATCCACTTATGTATGTAAATGTGTGCATGACAGATGTAAATCCAAAACATCCTTTTTTGTTGTTTTTGGCAGACCCAAAGGCCGTGGGCATGACCAGATTTACCTGCTAGAAAGCTCACTCTGATGATAACAGACACACTTCTCCAGCAATGTCGTGAAGGATCAAACACCTTAATTTCCAGTCTATCAAGACTGATACTTTTGTAAAACGCAATCAAAATGTCATGGTCGTGTCAATGGCTGTAAATGTTTCCAAGCATTTACTGATGGTTTCTGAACTTCTTCCTCCCAGCCTGGTAAGACAGGTTTGGGGGGCCAGCCTCTTCCCAGGGACCTCACTTTGAATTACACTGTGCTAGGGTGTTAGTGTCAGCGAGGTCATGGGGAAGGTTCTAGACAGCTACAGGCGCAGGGTGGTCTCGGGTTTCCTGTCTTTGAACAGGTGGATAGCCACACCATCTGTTACCCATCATCCTCTGTTAACATTTCCATGTCATCTGTGGGCCCCTGCTTCTCCATGACCCTTCTGCCGCTGAGAGTGTGGGGTTATCAGCAAACACACTAAATGTTCGTTCGGTTGAAGAATGTGCCACTCCCCAATGAAATGGTGTGATCCTGCAGAGACACTTGCCATTCTCCAATGGCCACTGCCAGTTGGCTCTTCAGGAGGGTGAAGATTGCTGTTTTGGGGACATTTGGGCTTGGAATTCAGCACGTGCCCTTTGACCTACCAAAAATAACAAAGAAAAGGTGTTTTGAATTTACACCTCTAATGGTATGAAACTGCATTCTGCATTCAAATATTTCAACATAGCCAGCCTCGGTGACTCAGCCTGTAATCCTGCGCTTTGGGAGGCTGAGGTGAGTGGATTGCCTGAGCCCGCGGGTTCAAAACCCGCGTGGGCAACTTGGCGAGACCTCATCTCTACAATAAATAAAAAAATCAGCCGGGCATGGTAGCGCATGCCTGTAATTCCGGCTACTCAGAAGGCTGAGGCGGAAGGATCGCCGGAGCCCAGCAGGTTGAGGCTGCAGTGGCCAGGAGCGGCCACTGCACTCTAGTCTGGGCGACAGAGTGAGACTCCAACTCAAAAAATATATATATATATATTTCAACATATTCTTTTTTGTAAACATGAGGGTCATGTTGTGGCTCAGCCGTCCTGTCTTTCTGTTTATTTTGCATGGTGTGGTCAAGAGAGCCCAGACTGTGGAATTCCAGCTCTGCCATTTTATTAACCCTAGGGCAAATATGGTGATCTAATGTCAATGCACTTCAGTTTCTTCATTTGGGAAGATGTGAGAAGTAACTTTCCTCCCAGGGTTGTTTTGAAGATTAAATTAAATAATATGTGTGAAACACCTGCATACAGAAGGCCTGATAAATGTTGTTCCTTCACCTTGTTAGCTTTGTTCCTTGTAAGTACCCTTATCCATGGGCAATAGGAAAAAATCAGGGTCTTTGAATAGCCAGTCAAGAGCCCAAAATAACAAATAAAGAATTGTTATTGGAGTCTGTTTGTCCTCAGTCTGTGTTTGCTACGCCCACTCCAACAAGTTCCTCCCAAATAATTACGTGCAAATGAAGCCCACACCTATTTGCTCCTAATACAGGTGGAGAGATGGCAGCAATACCCTGAAATCCCCTAAAGCTCATCCTGCCCTGGCTTGTTAAACTTAGCTTGGAGGAGGAGAGGCCTCAGCGGGATTTTCCCTTCCTCTAAGTTTGCCTGAGTTCCAAGAGCTAAATGTACAAGGGGAGATCCTCCCCCAAAAAAGGAATTATCTTTTGGAGGGTGGGCTTCCCCAGCTAGGTGAGTGTTCTAGGAACCCATCGGCATCAGGGGACCAGCTAATGTTATTGTGAGAAGCTGCGTTCAGCTTCAATGATTTTTTTGTTTTTTGGAGATTCTTTCAACCCATTTGTCCATTTCATGATGGGTGATTTACGAGTGCACCTGCCCATACCATGCTGAGTGTCTGGCAGTTTTTGACCAAGAATGACATGACCCCTGTGCCCCGCCCTCATTATTCACCTGTTCTCACCATGAGTGACTTTTTTTTTTTTTTGCTTCCCTGTATGAAAAAAGTCCTCAAAGGGAAACGTTTTGCCAAAGTGGAAGAGGCGAAACAAAAAACAGCAGAAGCACTAACAGGCATCAAAGTTGACAAGTTCCAAAGTCTTTCTGAGCAGTGGAAAAAGCGTCTCGATAGGTGGACTGTATACAACGGAGAGTGCTTGGAAGGCGACTGACCTTTAAACATGTAAGAATAAACATGCAATTTTTTATCAATAAATTCTGGGTTTTGGGGGTCCCCCCTCATGTAGACATTGGCAGTTGTGGAAGATAAGGAAAACGTGGTCTCAGGGAGAAAACGAACGTCTCCTCAAAGTGCCGAAGGTCATGCAGACAGCCATGGCTAGACAAGCAGAGCCCACAGACTCTCTGCAGGCTCAGAGGACAGAGGACCCAGCAGACCGACGCCAGCTAATGATGTCCACCCTGGTGACAGACACATATGCTTCCCAGTTGCCTCGGCAGTCTAGGCCAGAGGATGGGTAGTGGGAACTGCGTGAAAATAGTCTCTGGCTCTGAATAGTGACCAAGAGAATGTCGGGGCCCCAGCACTGCTCCTCCCCCTCCAAAACCTGCCAAACTCTGCCCTTCCCAGCAGGGTTTGGGGGGGCTCACACATTCTCCTGGGCTCTGCTCAAGTGTCCCCAGAAAGACTGGGCTCTCTCAGCCAGGTGCTGCTGTCTCCTGCGCTCCTTTTCCCTGACAAGTCCCCAGTGAGACCGGCTGTCCTTGGCATAATTTTGGAGATGACTGATGAGTCCAACAGACGCTGGGTCTACACTCGGCCCTTCACTTCCTCGCTGTGCGACCCAGGTCCCCAGGTCTTAGCTTCCCACCTGCAGATGGGCATGCCCGTGATGCGGGGCTAACAAAGTCGTCTAGTTGATTGAAGTAAGGCACGCAAGTGCTCAGCACAGTGCCTGGCAGAGAGTGGCTGTTCGGTAAACACTCGTTGCTGTTGTTCCTGTGATTTTCACTGTTAACACGTAGTGGGGTCCATCGCAGCCCATCAACGGCTCATGGCTTTCCTAGGACTGCTGAGCAAATTAACAGCCAGAAGTCTGAGTTCAAAGTGTCAGCAGGGCCTCCCCGCCTCGGAGGGCTCCATGGGAGAGTCTCTTCCTTGCCGCTTCCAGCTCCTGGTGGCCCCCGGGCGTTGCTTGGTGTCCCTTGGTCTGAGGCTACATCACTTCACTCTCTGCTCAGACTGCACATGGCCTTCTCTTCTGCGTGTCTCTGTCCTCTCCTCTTCTGTCTTACCTCCCTTGCCCCTTCCTCACAAAGTCACTTGTGAAGACACTTAGGACCCACCCAGACAATCCCGGATGATCCCTTCAACTCAAAACCCTGAACGTCATCCCATGCATTACCATAGGAGGTAACAGTCACTCCTTTGCCATGCAAAGTAATATCCTCAGGTCCTGGAGATTTGGACATGGGCGTAGCTTCTTCGATTAAACTCACTACAAAAGCCTTTCCTTGGGAAAAACGGGTTTGGGAATAAGGGATCTCGATTGCTTTTTATTCAAGAGTCTCCTTATTCATTGCCAGCTACAAAACCCTCTTTGCTATCCCTCCCAGGAATCCACCCATGGTCCATCCTGCCAGACTCTAACAACCAGGGATCCCGGGGTCACTGTGTCCTTGGAACTATGATACAAAAATAGGAGGGATTTGCATTTGTGGGACTGCAGAATGGGATGGAATAGGCCGTTCTGTTTTAAAATACATAGCTGGAACAGAGGAGCTCTTCGAAGAGAAAGAGTATCGAGTCTTGGCCCATCTGGGCACGATACATAATCACAGGGACGCTGGAGAGAGCCAAGCCTTGGGTCGTGTGGGCTTAGGTGCCTGGATATAAGCTAGACCATGGCCAGTACTCACTCTGCACAGTAAGTGACTTTGATGCCCGAAATACTGTTGAGAGAGGCATATTACGCTCTTCCTGATCACCAAGGAGGGACAGATGCCATGTTGCACAGTCCGGGGGGGTCCCGTGCACCCTGTGCACCGTGGATCTGTGGAATATGATGTCAGCGGTGCCCTGGAGTATGTACTCGGTGGCAGCTCTGTGGGGGGGCAGGTAGGAGAAAAAGCCCTGCCGGGAGGTCAGAAACCTAGAGCCAGGAAGTCAGTGGCCTCCAGTCAAGCTTCCGCACCAGGCACTGGTGGGATTGGCGGTGTGGAGCCGGACTCCCTCACCCCAGCTCAGCCCCTGACCTTCTCTATGAATATCCCCACCTCCCATGGTACTCCGCTTCGTCACTGTAAAATGAGAGGGTCCGGAAGCCTGAATAACGACCCCCATAATATCCGTGTCCTAATCCCTAACACCTGGGAATGCTACCTTGTACGGCTAAAGGGGTTTGCAGGTGTGGCTCAGTCAAGGCTCTTGAGACTAGGAGCTTGTTCTGGACTATCCAAGCTGCCCCAAACGTAATCGCAAATGTCCTTCTAGAGGGGAAGCAAGAGGGAGATCTGACCACAGAGAAGTCGATGTGGTGACCGACACAGAGACGGCATCGAGGCAGCCTCAGCCAAGCAGGGCCAGCCGCCACCAGAGTGTCACTCTGGGAGGAGGCAAGAGACAGGTTCTCCCGTGGAGCCCCCGGAAGGAGCAAGTCCTGCCGACATATTGATTTTAGCCCCATAAGACACATTCCAGACTTCTGATCTCCAGAACAGGACAGGAATAAATGTCTGTTGTTTTAAGCCATTAAGTGTGTGGGTGACATGTTCCAGCAGCCGTCAGAAGCCGATACAGGGGTTAGGCTGTATTTTGTAATAATGATGAGGACACTAAGGTCTATTAAGGGTTATTACTTTGAGCTCAGCATGCTCCAACACATTTTACATCCACTCAATCCTTAATCCCAACTACAGCCCTGACTTGGTCTCAGGGAACTGAGAACTGGAGAGGTCAATTAACTTCTCTAGGGTTAAACAAACAGCAAGCAGAGGCTGGGATTGTAGGTCCAGGCACTTACAAGGGTCTGTGATAGCTGCCTGATCCATGGGCAGTCTCTCCACAATGTTTCCTTTGTCCTCCTAAGAGGTATCAAAAGTTCCACAGTTCCCATAGCCCCGTTCAGTGTCTGCTTTCCAATAGAACTCCAAATATGAGTGTGTACATGGGTACATGCATACTGGGATCTTTGTTTTAGGTTCCGACACCTCAATTTCTTAGTAGATGCTGAGCTAAATTTTCTTTTAGTTTACGAAGACCCAGTTTTAGTAATGCATAAGAACTCCATAAATAACTGATATCTATTTACTAGATGAGATAAAAATACATGTTAAGAAAAACTACCCGGGCAACCCCTCGGGTCCCCTCCTGCTCTGGGAGCTTTTCTGTCCTCTCAATAAATCCTATTTGAAAAGAAAAGCCACCCAAAACTTGAAAATATGAAAAAAACAACATGTCCTTTCAAAGACTTAGCAGAGCATCAGTTCGTGGGTTCAGTCAAGACTGATTTAATTCTCTTGGTCAATGACTCTCAACATTTTGGTCTCAAAACTCCTCCTTGACATTAAGGACTTGACCGTCTTCTGTTTTTGTGGGTTATATTTATGACATTTGCATTAACAGAAATTAAAATTAAAATGTCAAAATATTTTTTCCTAACTTGTCTAAAGTTACAATAATAAACCTATCACCTATTAATACAAATAACATTTTAATGAAAAAAATCCCTATTTACCTATATAAAATAACTCAGTGAGAAGAGTCGCATTGTTTTATATTTCTACAAATCTCTGTGTCTGACTTAGCAGGAGACAGGTGGATTCTCCTATAGCCTTCTGCATTCACTTGGGTGTGACATGCTGCTTTGGTTGATCTATAGAAACCCTACCTCAGATATGTAGTTTGGTAAGGGAGGGCATTTTAACAGCTTTTCCGGATAATTGTGGGTACTCGTCTCCGGTACTGCACCCAACTTGACAAGTGGCAATGTCGTAAAGATCAATGACGACACAGAACCTAAAATATCAGTGACCTTTCCAACTCTGTTGCGTTAAAGTTCATGGGTTTAGTTTACACTTCGAACAAACCTTTTCCCACATAAAAATTTTGCAGCCTCATCCATTGACAGTTGAAAAATACGAGTTCACTGGGTTACACAGATCCTCCCAATGTTCACATGGTTTTATTCAGTAACAAAGAAAATCACATTTGTTCATACCCTCATGAACACCACACCCAGCCACGCTTCACATGCCTTGATTCAGAATCTCAGTGGGAGCAGGGGCAGGAGGGAAATTGGGGCTACTTTCGTCTCTCTTACGGCAGCACTTGTGCCACCCAGGAAATTTGATGTTAGGGAAAGGTCCTGAATTCTTAGAGCGAGGAGGTGTCTCACAGCAGGGGTTCTCGAAGTATGGTGAAGCATGCGGTAATAGAAATCAAAACTTACAAATTCAAAATATTTATTACCAACTTAGCTAAAGTAACAGTAATAAACCCATCAATCTCATCAGAAAAGCGTAGCTACTGGGAGGCTGTCCAGGATCAGCATGACAGATACGACAGTTTCAAAATGCTAATTTTTACTTGAACATGCACATTTTCTTACTCTAACAAATGCTGTCAGTAAGTTTCCTTGAAGTAACAGATTCGCTTCATTCATTTTTGAGAAACTGTCTGCCAAATGCTCAAGTGTGAGTAGCCATAGTTTGTCAGTCACTTTTTTAAAAGTAAAAGTCGAATTTTCTGAAAAACTGGCTACTTTAGCTCAACTCAAACAATGCCACGATTGCTTTTCTTCTAGACAAGCATCCCACTTCAGTAAGCGGCTAGGGGTGCTTATGGGCACCAGACTTCCCTCTCACCACACGGAATATTCTTAAAGGGTACACTCAAGGTCAAGATTTAATAATATTAATAATTCTTACTGCTGCATGAAGGGCTCTCTTAAGTGTAATGCATCATTTTTGTGGAGAGCTCATAGCAGTCACGATACACTGACTACTAAGGTTTGGTTCCACCACCAGGTGTGTCCCAGGCTGTTTTATTCACTTTGCTTCTATCAGGGCAAATGTAACACAGTAAGACAAACAAAAATAAAGTGGAAAGGCAAATACTATCTTACCGCCATTATAAAAATGAGTTTCACATCCCGTGCCCCTGAAAGGTTTCACACCTGGGGTCCCTTCACCATACTTTGAGAGCCCCCGCTGTAGGATACCTCCTACTGCTAAGAATTCAGGAACTTTCCCTAACACCACATTTCCTGGGTGGCTTTGCCATCACAAGTGCTGCCGCAAGAGAGACAGGAGTGGCCCAAATATCCCTGCCATGCCTCTTCCCACTGAGATTCTGAATCCAGACACGGGAAGGGTGGCTGGGCGGGGGGATGCGGGAGCCATTCAGATGGGGACATCCACTCAAGTCTGTCCCAGCATGGCATATTAGCACTGCGAGGTAGAAAAAAGAGGGCGGCCTTTGTCAAGGTCCCCACAGGGTGTCTCAGGCCTTCTGAGCACATTCTGGGCAGAGTTTTCAGGAAGCCATCCTCCGGCTTTGCAGAGCTCTTTATCTCCTGCAGCAATTAATCCTTCCTGACATCGAGCATTAGACACATCAGCAGTGATGTCTGTTCTGGGTCAGCCGCTCCGTAACTATTTATAATCCTTTACGCAGCCATTCCTCTTTCCACTTCAAGACGACTGATAAAAAACTCATTATGTTGGTTCATAGCAACAGAGCTTCAAAAGGTGGCTTGGGGACAGAGTGGCCTGGTACTTGATGCTTTTCCCCTGCACCTGGCTCTCTAACCACACAGAAGCCTTTATCGCGGCCTCCGCATCCCTGAGCAGCAGCTTGGAAGCATCCGCGGGGAGTCCAAGAGCTGGAAAAGGAGGAAGGGGTGACATTGGCATCAGGGCACAGGTGTTTAGGGTGTTGTAAATCCCCTAAACGCGCAGCTGCAGAGCTCAGGCGATATTTAGAGGAGATCTGCGAAGACGCTCTGAAATGAATGTTGGGAGGAGATTCTTCAAGGCTTGGGATCAGGTTGAAACTGGTAAGATTCTACCACAGTAAAAATTGGAAAGCACGCGCGGTTTCATCCTCCTCCTTGGAGCCTCGACCTTGAGGATTCAAGTAGGCGCGAAGGGGTAAAATGTGCTCCCCGGGAAAGCCACCCACCAGGTCCCTGTGAAGGCTCACCATTCCACATCCTTGTCCTCCCTGTCTGTGAGTCTTTTTTCTAGTCAACAAGTATCGTTTTAGCATCCGCTCCGTGAAAGCAGAATCTGCACAGAAGGCCAAGGCAGCCTCTTAAAAGCAGGTAAGAACAAAATGTTCCGCGCTTCGAGGCTGAGAGCGGGCCGGCGCACCGTTCAGAATCCCTGGGAGCCTTGGACTCAGGAGGAGTCCACGCTTACCTGTGTCGGGAGCAGATGTGATGTGGGGAGCCGACGAGCGCTGTCACTGCAGAGGCCTTGAGTAAAGGCCCCAAGAGAAGGCAGGGTCTCACTTGGTAACTCTGCATCCTAGCCAAAGGCAGGGGATGCAGCCTGCTACACGGAACGGCGTCTCAGAGGCCCACATATCCGGTGCACATAGTACAGATAAAACCTTTGCCACAACAAGATAACCACAGAACAGCTTGCCATTTAGGCGGCAACAAAATTCTGTTCGAGCTCCCTCAAAGACCTTGAATCCCTTTCAGCTTCCTTTGTGCTTGGTTATACAATAAACATGCTAAGCTGGTTCGGGGCCACCTCTCCTCCATCAGAGGAAAGTGTCACCCCTAGCCCCAGCTTTTCTTTATATCTTTGTGTCTGTGTCTTCCCTCATCTCTCGCCCTCTCTCTCGGGCCCCTCAAGACAGCCGTGCGGGCCACGGCACACCTGCACACCAGGTGCCCAATAGAAAGATTAGGGGCAAGGTAGGCCCGAGAGAAAGGCCCTTTCCTGGTATTCAGCACAAAGCAGAAGCCTTCGGCTGCTGGAAACCCTCTAGTCCCAAGGACCCCGGATAGCTCCCACTGGCTCAGGAGGAGAGTAGACGCACAAGCCATGCCGAAGGACGGGGACACCCCCACCAGCCTTACGCTGAGGAGCAGGTACCAGCAGTCTGGGTAAGGGGTCCGAAGCCTTCCCCTCAGGTCCTAGTCAAGGTACACAGCTCTGAGCCTAGACCAGAGGCGAGATCACCGGCCCCTGGGGAGGGACGGGTAAGCTGTCCACGCCCTGGTTCCTGCACTGACACAAAGCAGATTCTGCTACAAGAGAGTCTCCCCTGCCAAAGGTAAGCCCCTCCTCACGCACATGAAGGTGGGCTGCGGGGCGGGGTGGGGGCAGCAGAGCAGAGAAAGCCCTTCCGCTGGGCCCAGGTATGCAGGGCTCGCCCGACGCAGGCCAGAGCAGGAAAACCAAGAGCCTCTGTCCCCACCCAGAGCTGACGCCAGTGCCAAGCAGCAGGAAACTGGTGCAGAACAGAGGCGAGAGTGCGGAGAGACGTCCTCCTGGCCCAGTGTGGAGTCCACAAAAAGGCTGGGCCTGCAGCAGGAAGATGGAGGAATCCTTCCAGGCCCCGGTTCTCCCACCGAGCATGGAGGAAGCAGAGACCCGTAGTGAAATGAAGGTAGCGACAGCAGCAAAACCCCCAAATCCTTCAGTGACTGGCAAGTCAGCCCATCCCTCCACACTCACAGGCTGACAGGAGACGCCTGCCCATTTCTGAGCATGAATATTATTTTCCTCAGATCCTGCTGTGCCACCCACAATGGCCTGCATTCAACAACAACAAAAATGAGACACAAAAAAACACACCCAAAAGGTGACTCTCTTCAGATAGGAGTAGGCCGTCAGTAGAAGCAGACCCAGAGGTGACCCGGATGCTTAGAACCACCAGAAAGAGATTTTACAATAACTTTGACGAATGGATTCAAGGGACCAGTGGGCAAGGTGGGCAGCACACTGGAATGGATGAGAAATTTCAGCAGAGAGAATGAAAGGCTGGAGTGGAAGGCATCGAAAGGAAGTATAAGAAATAAAAATCCTGATACCAGGGGTGAAAAGTTTCTCCAGCAAGCTAAGTCACAGACTGGACATGTAAGAGGAAAGAATCGTGGACTTTGAAATAAATTAATAGAAATGTGTGTTTAAAAATAGAGTATGTACCAAAATATCGTTTATCTCTGCATGGTAGAGTGTGTATGATTTTATATCTTCTTCTTTTGTAATGAACTTGTATTACTTTCATAAGAAAAATTAAATATTTTTCAAAATTTTGTGACTGTGTCTCAAAAACAAATAATACTTTAGTTTTAAAAAGTACCCAAACTAAAACACAAAGAGAAAGAAAAGAAGTGAAAAATAGTTAGCAACTAGAGACTTCCTAAAATTTCCTCAAGTAAAACACATTTCCTGTAAGTTTGCAAACCAGCAGCAAGTAGGGGGTTTCAATCAAAAAAAAAAAACCAGCAACAAAAACAAAACTCTCACATGCCCAAGGTAGTTCCTTTTCTTATTTGCCTTTAAACTCCCGATTTTTTTTTTTGCTTGTTTTTTTCCCTGAGTTAGTATCACTCTGTGGCCCAGACTGGAGTGCAGTGGCCGCTCCAGCCACTGCAGCCTTGACCTGCTGGGCTCCGGCGATCCTTTCACCTCAGCCTTCCAAGTAGCTGGAACGACAGGCGCGTGCTACCATGCCCGGTTGATTTTTTTATTTATTGTGGAGATGAGGTCTCGCCAAGTTGCCCAGGCAGGTCTCGAACCTACAGGCTCAGGCAGTCCACTCACCTCAGCCTCCCAAGGTGCGGGATGACAGGCTGAGCCACTGAGCCCGGCTACTCCTGACTTCTTACAACTCCCAACAATCATGTTCGCACAGTTTTGCCCACAAGCGTGCACATCTCCTGGACAAGGGCCCAGAGGGTTCACCAAATGTTTCTCACCAGAATTGGAGGAAGTGAGCACAGAAGTTGAGCATTAAATCCTTAGAAACATTTTGCAGCAATTGATAACAATAGATTGAAATGAAAATGTCTGGTCCTTCTCCAAAAATAGTTGAAGAGTCCCATCTGCTTTCATGAGAGTGAGCTTTCTAGCGTGCAAATCTGGTCAAGCACAAAGCCCTTGGACCTGCCAAAAATGACAAAAATACATATATATATATTGGTGTACATATGTAATTATACAAATGTATGTGTTCTACGTCCTCCATTCAGATATTTTCTCATCTCCCTGAATCCTCTGTTAATGAAAATCATACTGGTATACAGTTTTGTGACAGAGAGGGGTTGATAACAGTTTAAAGTATTCCTTTTAAAGATCAGTCTGCAAGCTCCGAAAACCTGCTAGGCAAGTTTTGCTTGAGAAAACCAAATAGCCCAAAAGGGCTTTCCTGGAAATGCTAAATAGTAAGCAATTTACAACCTCAGTCCAAATCCTGTCTTTGTGAACTTATTGTTTACAACCCCTGCTTGTTATGCGTATCCTGGAGACCATTTGTTCCTTGAAAATCTGGTTTTGCTAAGTACAACCCTGTAAGTTCCAAAGAAAATGTTTAGTCACACAACCCGACCCCCTCCCTTACCTAAACTAAGGTATAAGATCCCTCTCCTTCCTCCCAGGGTGCTCAGCCTGGGAGCATTAGCCCACTGAGTCACGCTACACCGCCAGCATTAATAAAACTGCTACTTCCTAAGATAGCCTTGGTGTCATGTCCTCTCTGTTTTCTTGCAACAGTTTAACTGAGCTTCTAGCAAAGTGCCTGGCCAAACAGAGATTTACAGTCAATATGATCTTAGCTATTATTTTCAGAGCCTCTCCACAGCTAAAGTTATATAACAAAAATACGACCCAAGTGAAAGTCAGTGAACATAGTATAAATCCAGATAGGCCTCAAGACAAAAAGTATCATTGGGAATGCAAAGGATTACAACATAAAAATGGAAGGCTCGATTTACCAAAACAATACACAGACTCTACATTTGTAAGCATCTAATAACACAGCTTCAAAATAAATGAAGAAAAACTCACAGAGCTGTAAATATATCATCATAGAGGGAGATTCTAGCAGAACTTTCTCAGAATATGATAGGTTAGTAGAAAACAAAAACAACTAGACAGTAAATAAATGCATATACCTAAATACATACTATGTATTGTATTTTTTTAAATGCTTAATGCATTTAAAGTTTAACAAATTTTTTTAACTTGAATTTTACAATTAGAGAATATATTTTTCTTGAGCATACAAAAAGCATTTAGCATTTATAAAATATTAGACCATACCTACATTAAAAGAACTGAAAGTTCACATATTGACAACATAATATCACACATCAAGGAACTAAAAAAATGAACAAGCCAAACCCAAAATTAGCAGAAGAAATAACAAAGATCAGAGCAAAATAAATAAAACTGAAGCCCTCCCCCGAAAAATTACAAAGGATCAATGAAATAAAAATCTAGTTCTTTGAAAAGATAAATAAAATTGACAGGCCATTAGCTAGATTAATTAAGAAATGAAGAGAAGATTCAAATCAGCTCAATTAGAAATGAAAATGGAGGCAATACAATTGATCCCACGGAAATACAAATCATCCAAGGTGATTATGAATACCTCTATGCAAACAAAGTAAAGAATCTAGAGGAAATGAACAAATTCTTGGAAACATACAACACCACCCCAATCTAGAATTAGGAAGATACACAAACCCTGAACAGACCAATAGCAAGTAGCAAGATTGAAACAGTAACTGAAAGTCTCCTCACCAAAAAAAGTCCAAAACCTGATGGACTCACAGTCAAATTCTATCAGACCTTCAAAGAAGAACAGGTACCAATTTTACTGAAGCTATTCCACAAGCCTGAAAAGGAGGGCTTTCTCCCTCACTCATTCTATCATCTTAATGTCAGAGCTAGGAAATGACACAACAACAAAAGAAAACCACAGACCAAATCCCTGAGAAACATAGGTGTAAAAGTCCTCAACAAAATACTAGCAAATCAAATTCAGCAGCTCATTAAAAAAAAATTATCATGATCATGTGGGTTTTATCCCAGAAATAGAAGGATATACAATATGCACAAGTCAATAATTGTGACCCATCACAGAAACAGAATTAAAAACAAAAATCATATGATCATTTCAGTAGACACAAAAAAACCACTTGATAAAATCCAGCGTCCCTTTATGATAAGAACCCTCAGCAACATTGACATAGAAGACACGTTCATCAAAACAATAAAGTCACATACAGCAAACTCATAGCCAATGTCATCTTGAACGGAGTAAAGTTGAATGCATTTCCCCTCATAAATAGAACAAGGTAGGGATGCCCACTTTCTCCCTTCCTATTCAACATAGTATTGGAAGTCCTAGCCAGAACAATCTGGAAAGAGAAAGAAATAAAAGGGTCGGGCTTGGTGGCTCAGTCTGTAATCCCGTGCCTTTGGGAGGTCGAGGTGAGTGGATTGCCTGAGCCCACGGGTTCGAGACCCGCCTGGGCAACTTGGTGAGACCTCATCTCTACCATAAATCAAAATGAGCCGGGCGTGGTAGTGCGCGCCTGTCGTTCCAGCTACTTGGAAGGCTGAGGTGGAAGGATCCCACCTGCCCAGCAGGTCGAGGCTGTGGTGGCCGGGAGCGGCCACTGCACTCCAGTCCGGGCAACAGAGTGAGACTCCAACTCAAAAAATAAATAAATAAATAAATAAAAGGCATCCAAATTGGAAAGGAAGAAATCAAACTATCTTCGCACGTCGATGATATGATCTTATACCTAGAGAACACTAATAACTCCTCCAAAAGACTCCTGGACTTAATAAATGAATTCAGTAAAGTTTTAGGATACAAAATCAGCATACACAAATCAGTAGCACTGCTATACACCAATAACGACCAAGCTGTGACGCAAATCAAGAACTTAATTCTATTTACTATCCAGTCAAAAAGTTAAAATAGGAATATATTTAACCAAGGAGGCGAAAGATCTCTACAAGGAGACCTATAAAACATTGATAAAAGAAATTGTAGCGGACACAAACAAACAGAGAAACATCTCATGCTCATGGATTGGAAGAATCAACATCGTTAAAATGACCATATTACCCACAGTAATCTACAGATTCCATGTAACCCCAATCACAGTACCAGCATCATTTTTCAAAGAAATAGAAAAAAAATGCTAAAATTCATATGGAATCAGAAAAGAGCCAGAATAGCCAAAGCAATTCTAGCAAAAGAACAAAGCTGGAGGCATCATTTTACCTAGCTTCAAATTATACTACAAGGCTGTAGTAATCAAAACGGCATGGTGCTGATACAAGAGCGGACACATGGACCAATGAGACAGAATAGAGAATTCAGTAATAAACCCACATACCTACCACCAACTGATCTTCAACAAAGCAGACAAAAACATACACCGGCGAAAGGACACCCTATTCAACAAATGGTGCTGGGAAAATTGGAGAGCTACATGCAGAAAAATTAAACTTGATCCCTATCTCTCCCCGTACGCAAAAATTAACTCAAGATGGATTAAAGACTTAAATGTCAGACCGGAAACCATAAAAATTCTAGAAGAAAATCTAGAAAAAACCTCTCTAGACATCAGCCTAGGCAAATAACTTATGGCTAAAACCCCTAAAGCAAATGCAAGAAAAGCAAAAGTAAGTAAGTGGGACTTAATTAAACAAAAAAGCTGCTACGTGGCAAAAGAAATAATCAACAGAGTAAGTAGGCAACCTACACAATGGGAGAAGATATTTGCAAGCTATACATCTGACAAAGGACTAATAGCCAGAATCTACAAAGAACTCAAACAACGCAGCAAGAGAAAAGCAAACGACCCCATTAAAAAGTGGGCAAAAGCGCCTTTGGGAGGCTGAGGTGAGTGGATTGCCTGAGCCCGCAGGTTCGAGACCCGCCTGGGCAGCGAGACCTCATCTCTACAATAAATCAAAAAATCAGCCGGGCGTGGTAGCGCATGCCTGTAATTCCGGCTACTTGGAAGGCTGAGGTGGAAGGATCGCCGGCGCCCAGCAGGTCGAGCCTGCGGTGGCCGGGAGCAGCCACTGCACTCCAGTCTGGGCGACAGAGTGAGACTCCAACTCAAAAAATAAAAGTGGGCAAACAGCATGGACAGACATCTCTCAGAAGAAGACACACAAATGGCCAAGAAACATGAAAAAATGCTCAAAATTGCGCATCATCAGAAAAATGCAAATTAAAACCACAATGAAATACCACGTTACACCAGTCAGAATGGCCACTATTCCAAAAGCCAAAAACAAGCCAGGCTTGGTGGCTCAGCCTGTAATACTGCGTTTGGGAGGCTGAGGTGAGTGGATGGCCTGAGCCCGCGGGTTCGAGACCCGCCTGGGCAACTTGGCGAGACCTCATCTTTACAATAAATAAAAAATTAGCCAGGCATTGTGGCGCGCGCCTGTAGCTCCAGCTACTTGGAAGGCTGAGGGGGAAGGATGGCCGGAGCCCAGCAGGTCGAGGCTGCAGTGGCCGGGAGCATGCCACTGCCCTCTAGTCTGGGCACCAGGGTAATGGTGAGACTCCAACTCAAAAAAAAAAAAAAAAAAGGGGGGGGGGACTGAAAAATAAGCAGATAAATGTTTAAAGAATCTACTAAATGCCAGGTACTCTTTATATTTGTTAGCATTCTTTGTCTCCAACTCATACAAAACTACAAGGAGGTATTACTGTCCTGTTTTGCAGATGGGAAAGCACAGAGGGGTGGTCCTGACACAGCTCCAGGTGGCCCCAGGGTCAGGTTGCCTGGGTTTGACTCCCGGCGCTACAACTTATCGCTACGTGACTTGGGCAGGTCTTCTCTGTGCCTCAGGCACCTAGGATGGGGATAGAATGGAACCCGCCTTTGACGAACAAGGCCACACATGCAAACCTTCCGGCAAGCGCCCGGCACACTCAGCTCCTCGAGGAGTGTGAGCCATTGGCCCAAAGGTACTCACACCTGGACGCACAGTCAGGAAGGAGCCTCGACTCCACCGTGGCGTTCTTTCCACAAAAAATACTGTTTGTTTGTGAAAACTGTTGCTGTGACACACCTGAAAATTTAAGAAGCGTAAGTTAAGCAGAGCTAGTGTGAACTCCGGGTGACCAGCCCCACACGATAATGGTCTCAAGGCAGCACAGCCGTGGGTTACCAGACACCTGCAGAGTGGTTCTTCTGAGTTCTTTCTTCTCTTTTCACAGTCCCAGCTAATGGAGACTCTCCTACGGAATCCCATCCGTTAGATGAAATTTTAGGTAGCTAAGAACCTTCAAGCAGAGCATATATTGTATTTTCTGTGTAAATTTTAAGAATACCAAAGCAGATAAGACTGCTGAACAAGACAGAATTATAAACCTCTTTCAGTCCGTTGTAATATGAGTCATCAAAGGGATAGAAGGAGGAATCTGGAGGATACTGGAAAGATGATAATAATCATGAGACATTAAATATGAGAGTTTCTCATTAGGCAGGCTCAGAACGGATCTTGGATGACTCCAGCGGGTGCAAAGGGACCAATAAAATCGAAGACTCCTCAATTGTTCATTTCTTTGCGATGCTAAAAGCCATAGGAGTTATAACACTGGGGCCTAAGGGTAAGAACAGAGACCAGATGACAAACTGCTGAGGATTTTATACATGGAGTGACTTCTGACTGAGCACCCACTATGGAAATCTAAGGTGGCGAAACAGGGGGGATGGGGAGACACTTCACTCAGGTGGCTGCCAGAAGCTGCCCTGTGCCTCGCACTGAACTGGGCACCGTTTGGAAGTAGGAGGGAGAGCCCCCAAAAAACAGAATGGTTTTTTGGAAGACGGGCCCCTTGGAGTCCAGGTTCCCCCCCCTTAGGTAAGTGTTCTAGGAACCCATCGGCAACAGTGGACCAGCTAGCGTTGTTGTGACAGGCTGTGTTCAACTTAAGTGAATTTTTTATTTTGGAGATTCTTTCAGCGTGTTTGCCCATTTCATGATGGGTGATTTACGAGCGTAACTGCCCACGCCTCGCTGTGTTCAGCAGTTTTGGGCCAAAATTGGCCTGACCCCCATGCGCCACCCTCCCTATTCACCTGATTTTGCCCTGAGCGACTTTTTGTTTTGTTTTGTTTCCCTGGATGAAAAGAGTCCTCAAAGGGAAACATTTTGCCCAGGTGGAAGAGGAGATACAGAAATCAGCAAAAGCACTAAAAGGCATCACAAAGGATGCGTTCAAAGACTGTTTTGAGCAGTGGGAAAAGCATAGGTGTATTGCAACAAAGAGTCTTTTAAAGGTGACCGAAGCCGGGTTCGGTGGCTCAGCCTGTCATCCCGCGCCTTTGGGAGGCTGAGGTGAGTGGATTGCCTGAGCCCGTGGGTTCGAGACCCGCCTGGGCGGTGAGACCTCATCTCTACAACAAATCAAAAAATCAGCCAGGCGTGGTAGCGCATGCCTGTAATTCCGGCTACTCGGAAGGCTGAGGCGGAAGGATCGCCGGAGCCCGGCAGGTCGAGGCTGCGGTGGCCGGGAGCGGCCACTGCACTCCAGTCTGGGCGACAGAGTGAGACTCCAACTCAAAAAAAAAAAAAACAAAAGATGACTGAAGTTTAAATACACGATTTTTAATAAATAAATTCTGGGGGTTTTGGGGGGGCTTCCCCTTGTAAAAACATTGCATTGAAGGAGTCACCATCAAGCCAGAAGGCATGACAATTGCATGTTGACCTGGTGCCAAGTTGTGTGGACTTTCTGAATAATTTGTAAGAGATCGGGATGTGTTGAGGTTTTGTATTGGGCCAACGTGGCTGAACTGAAGCTGTGATTCCTAGAATCCCTGTTCCTGGTTCCACGTTAGACTTGGTCACTAGCGAAACGTGCACCCTTTGGAAGCAGACATGGGGCTGGGGTCAGCACTGGCATCCACTGGCTGATCCACCAGCTCATGTGGCTGGTGCGGGTAACTGTCAGGCCTGTGGTTCCTTCGGGCCCGGCTGGGTCTCCTCCTTCAACATCTTAGCCCTCGGACAGGAGGGCGTGCACCTCTGTGGCAAAGAGCACCAGCTTTGCCTGGAGGCCCCCCACATGGTTGAAGCTGGCGGCCACGAGAGGAAGAGGCAAGCTCCCATTTGCCCATGTGGGTTCTAGGTTGCCTTGGCGGGGTCCAATTCCTCCACCCCCCTCTGTTCCATATCTGTCTTCTTTTCCCAACTTCTGGCAATGCTGACCTGGAATAACTTTAGGCCCAGAAGGAGAAGAAATCGCTTCCACGGGCTTCCTCACCACCATGCACCCTTGGGTGAGGTCCGATCTCTGTGGGGTCCTCTTCTACATCGCTCGTGGAGGGTCTGCTTCCCTGATAGAACCATGACTAACAGAGCACAGAACAGTAGAGTCAGGCAAAAACAAAGTTCGGAGCTCCTTAAAAGCGTAGGTCAACATGCTCACCTAATAGTGCTCATCCGCGCCCATGAAGTGGACTTTGTTCCTTTACAGACAAGTATTATTTCCACCTCATTTCATGCCAGCTGCCGTGTATATCCCTGAGCCAGTCCGAGGCAACCTTGTTGACAGCATGTCTGACGTCCGTAGCTTTCTCGTGGTTGCTAAACCCTGCACAGTCCATGAAACCCACCAGCAAGAGAGGAAGGTTTGAAGCAGTTGTATTCCCATCGTTTAGTGCCATCATGAGGATGGAATGTGGGCTTTGGAGTCACTGTTGAGGGTGAATCCCAGCCCCACACTTTCTAGTAACGGGGCTGTAGCCAAGTTGCGTTACTTTTTTAGAGCCTCAATTTCCTCATACTGAAAATGGAAAGAGACTCCCTTTGCTATCAGTTTTCTGTAAAGATAAAACAAGAAGATGTAGGTAAAGTACTTAGTGTTATTTGTTAAGTGCTCCATGATATGCACACACACACATTCACAGGCAGCCTCTCTCTCCCATCAGGACAACTTGAGGGGGAACCATTACTTGGGGTGCTGTCTCTTATCCCCAGTAACTGGAATACTCTGTATGCTCAACATAGAATGGAGAGGTGGTGGGTGGGTGGAGGGATGATGGGGAGTCTTTATATTTCGTTTTGCTTTTGGCTTTGCCAAGCATCTCCAGAGTCAAAGGGCCAAGGGAAGGAAACGGCCCTGAAAACCTGGAGTCTGGAGCGAAGTGAAGTCAAGGCCATTTCTGTTGGGAGGTCCCGGGAGCTGCGGCAGCGCGAGGCTCTGCCAGGCTCTGTCTCGCTCCCCAGGGTTTGAGCTTCACGGTTACATGTCTCCTTCGCAGACCTCCATCGACTTCAGATCCTTGCCACGGACAAGAAGGGATTCGGCCTCTGTGGAGCCCACGAAGGCAGGAGACATGGATAGGAGTGTCCCCGTTTTACAAACAAGGAAAGTGAGGCTTGTGGAGGCCGTGCGGTCGGTCTGGATGTCCAGCCCAGAGCTGGTTCCACTCATAGCCTGACCAAGGCCGCTGAGAAGGCCGCGAAGAAGAGCCGCGGCCATGTGGAGGCGGCCTTTCCACGCAGCAGAGCCCCGGCACGGCAGCCTGGCCTGTGAGACAAGCGTGAGGCTCCGGGAGGGGGCCCGGGTCTTAGTTCTGGGCCTGCGGTGAACAGCCCCGATTGGCTTGGAGAAGAGGGAATCCATGGGCTTCACAACCCAAAAGGTCTGGGTCTGAATCTCAATTCTGCCATCTGTACAACCTTGAGCAAGTCACTCTGCCCCGTTCTGCCCTCCAGGGACCTCAGACGCCTACAGGTTCACAGGGGTCAGTCCAGTGTCTAAGAAAGGAACAGCTGTCCAGGCGGGACAAGGGATGGCGTGGCCTGTGATCCCCACAGAGAAGGAGCGAGAGGGTCCAGGACGGCTGGAAGCCTGGGACAGGGTCACCAAGTGTCTGCCAAGCGTGTGCCTTGCCAGCATGCAGGATCAAGGGGTGGTGCCATCATACAGGTGGGCCCAGAGCATGCAGGAGGCAGGGGAGGGGCTGGAAGGAAGGGGGACTCCAGACACCAACGACAGACAACAAGGCCGGGCGCAGTGGCTCTCGCCTGTCATCCCAGCACTTTGGGAATCTGAGGCGAGAGGACTGTCTAAGTCCGGGAGTTCAAGACCGGCCTGGGCAACTTGGCAAAACCTTGTCTCTTCAATATATCAAAAAATTAGCCAAGTGTGGTGGTGTGTGCCTGGAGTTCCAGCTACTTGGAAGGCTGAGGCAGAAGGATCACCTGAGCCCCGCAGGTCGAGGCTGCGGTGGCCGTGAGTGTGCCACCGCCCTCCAGCCTGGGAGACAGAGTGAGACTCCGACTCAAAACAAAAACAAAAACAAAAGACAGACAACAGCCACAGCGCAGGCAGGGCAGAGTGCAGGAGCCAGGGGTCATGAAAGACAAGGCCATGCTGGCCCTTCCTGGGGAAAATGCATTCCGAGGGCACCGGACGCATCACCGTCCCCAGCCCCTGCTGACTTGGCCCAGCCTGGGGCTTCCTTTCTGGTCCTCGCCTCCAGAGTCAGTGCCCGGCTCGAGTCCACCGTGTTTCTCTAAATGTCCAGCCCACGGTCACCGCCGCTGGCCCTTGCCAACTTACAACACGTGTCTGCCAGACCCAGACCTTCTGCAATCAGACCACCACGTATTGGGCACCAGCGGCATGCAGACGGGGTGCTGAGTGCTGGTGACAGAACACGGGCCGCGTGCTGTCACAGTGCTGGAATCAGCAGGTGTGGGTCCTCAACACAAGGAGGGTTGGGCCGACACAGGGGGAGACGCAGGTAAGGGGGTGGGGCTGAGGAGGAGATTTCAGACTCCCAGTGTACCCCGCTTTCCCACACATTACAAGGTTTTCTTTCCTCCGTGTATCTCTGCTCATTCACAAAAATGTTCTGAGTGTGCTCTCCAGGTGATGACTAAGACAGACAAAGCCCCTTCGCGAGGTGGCACCTCCATGAACGCATGACAGAGGTAAGGAACTGACCCCCGGTCATTGCAGGGGAGTGACTCAGGGCAAATGCCCTGAGACGAGCTTGTGTGGGCAGACTGTTGGGGCGGGCGCATCTCCATGGAGGAACCATGTGTCTGTGGGGGGGGCCACGAGTCTAGGGGAGCCATGTCTCGGTGGAGGGGTCGCACGTCTTTGGGGGAGACCACATTTCCACAGGAAGGTCACGTGTTCGTGGGAAGGTCACCTCTCTGTGTGGGGGAGGGTGCTGCGTGTCCATGGCGGGGGTCACGTGTCCACGAGGAAGTGTCTCCATGTGGGGACTGCACCTCGGTGGGGAGGTGTCTCTGTGGGGGGGACATGTGTCTGTGAGGGACCACGTGTCTGTGGGGAGGCCATGACTCTGTGGGGACGCTGGAGCGAGTGAGCGGGGGAGACGGAAGGGAGTGGTGGCCTGGGCGGTAACAGACCGGTCACGGAAAGGCCTCCAGCTTTCCCCTGAGTGCCGTGGGGAGCCTGGGGCCTTTGTGCTGAGGAGGGCCAGGCCGCAACTCACATTTAGGAGGCTGTCGGAGTGGGCAGGAGCGGGCCAGTGATGGCTCCCGAGGAAGAAGCGACACGGAGCTTTCCATGTCACCTCCTTCCTCCTGCCTGGGACCATCCTAGCAACGATCACTGTTGAATCGACTTGGATTGAATTGAAAGAGAAAACCCGAGGAGCCCTTTGACTCTGAGCCGCAGCCCGTGGTGAGGTCCCACTGCAGCCCTGAGGGCGAACATACTGCGGGAGGCCGTGCCGTCCACCCATCGGACGCCTCAGGCAGGGTTGGGCTCGGCTGACCCAGCGGCTGCTTCCCAGCTGAGCAGAGAGTCGGACCTGGTGCGTGCGAGCCTGAGGCCTCATCGCCTGGGAGCTTGAGTCACCAGAGAGATGCCTGTGTGTGCTCGGGAAAGCAGCAAGGTATGAACGCATGTGTGTGTCCATCATATCGCAAACAACTCACTGAAGAACCCCGACTCCAAGAGACTCCAAAGGTCCAGCTCCCGCCATCCCGCCTCCGCACTCAGAGGGGCCACCCTGGACTCAGTTGCGAAGTCCTGGTCAGGAGATGCTCACAGGCAGAGGCGCAAGAGTGGCGATTTGGGGGTGAGGGGCAGCCTGCCAAATGCGGTGTGCCCTGGGACCAAAGAGAGGATGTGAGTGAAGACGGCGAGAACCAGTGTCCCACGGACGAGCCACCTCGCTCTGCCCAAGTGCTTTCTCCTGTCCCCTAGATTCCAGGCTCATCAGAAAGTCCGACGTGCTGTGTCCGGGTGTAAAGCCAGGAGGCAGAGAGAGCAGCCACCTTGGCGATCATGCACATAGCTCTGCTGCGAGACACCACATCGACAAGAACACGTTCTGAAGAATGTTTCAGGAATTAGTCCAAGTGAGACACTGCCAGGGATGGGGAAAATGTTGGGGTCTTAGCTGACTTCACTGACCTGACCAGTCTGCATGGAGGAACCAGCCCTGCAGTCACTATTACAGTCCACATGTGGCCCCACAGAGTCCTTACCACAACTTGAAGTTATCTATCACCATTTCGGTTAGGCTCCCTCATAACAAGATATGCTCCCTGAGAGCGGAGAGTTCATTTGATGTCTTTCCCATCTTATCCATCCCTCTAGAACAGCATGTAATTTGCACTGGATAAATATTTGCTGAATAGGTAAATGAGTGAGTGAATAAATATTTTCAGAAACTTGAGACAGCTTGTGCATAAGAAAAGCCCTGCAACTCCATCTGCAGAATCCATTACTGTCAAAGAAAAAGCAGAACAGCGTCTATGAGTGTAATACTTAACAGTTTTCATGGCACTAAGTGTGTATCACCTGATTTCAACCTCACAGCAAATTTGCAAGATAAGTATTACCATCTCAGTTTTACAGGTGAGAAAACTGAGCCTCAGAAATGTTCAATGACAAAGTCAACAAAAATAATGGGGAAAGGACACGCTGTTCAGTAAATGCTGCTGGGAAAACTGGATAGCCATATACAGAAGAATGAAATTAGATTCCTATCTCTCATCATATACAAAAACGAACTCAAGGTAGACTAAAGACTAAAATGTAAGACCTCAAACTATAAGAATCCTAGAAGAAATCCCAGGAAACACTCTTCTGGACATCAGCTTAGGCAAAGATCTTATGACCAAGATCTCAAAAGCAAACTCAATAAAACCAAAAATTGACAGTTGGGGTCTAATAAAACAAAAGAGCTTCTGTACAGCAAAAGAAACTGTCAACAGAGTAAGCAAACTATAGAATAGGAGAAAGTATTTGCAAACTCTGACCTGACAAAGGACTAATATCCAGACTCTACAAGGAACTTAAACCAATCAATGAGAAGATGAAGAAGAAGAAAGAATTCCATTAAAAAGTGGGCAAAGAACATGAACAAACACTTCTCAAAAGAAGACATGCAGATGGCCAATAAGCCCATGAAAAAATGCTCAACATCACTAATCATCAAAGAAATGCAAGTCAAAATCACAATGAGATACTCTCGTACCAGTCAGAATGGCTATTATTAAAAACTCAAAAATAACACATTGGTGAGGTTGTGGAAAAAAAGGAATACTCATACCCTGTTGGTAGCAGCGTAAGTTATTTCAGTCCACGTGGCAAACAGTTTGGAGATTTCTCAAAGAATTCAAAATAGAACTACCATTCAACCCAGCAATCCCAATACTGGGTATATCCCCAAAGGAAAATAAATCATTCTACCAAAAAGACACCTACACTTGTATATTTATCACAGCACTATTCACAATAGCAAAGACATGGAATCAACCTAGGTGCCCACCACCAGTGAACTGGACAAGGAAAATGTGGTCCATAGACACCATGTAATGCTACACAGCCATTTAAAAAAATGAAATCATGTCCTTTGCAGCCTCATGGATGCAGCCGGAGGCCATTTAGGTGAATTAACGCAAAAACAGAAATTCAAATGCCATGTGTTCTCACGGTAATGTGGGCGCTAGACATTGGGAACACACGGACATAAAGAGAGGAACAACAGACACTGGGGACCCCAAGATGGAGGAGGGCGGAAGGGGACAAGGATTGAAAAACTAGCCTTTGGGTACTATGCTCACAATCCAGGTAATGGGTGCAATGGAAGCCCAAACCTCAGCGTCACACAATATGTTCATGGACAAACCTGCTCAAGTACCTGCTGAATCTAAAATTTCAACACACCACATGGACACACAAACACAGTGAGCTCATGCCCAGCTTCTCCCCACACCAATAAAGGACTCTTCAATGACACCCTCAAATCACGTAACTGATCAACAGCAGAGCTAGAAGGTGTGCTTAGTCTATACTTGAGAAACTGTTTAAATGAGCTCACTTCGTACCCAGATCTTTGTCTAATTAATGTGCCTATATCACCCGAAAGAGTCCAGCGGAATCATTTTACTCTGGAAAAGGTGTGGCCCAGCACAGCTTGGGCTGGAGTCCAGACAGGAGCTGCAGGAACCACCTGTGTAACCTGGGACAAACCTGGGCACCTCTAGGAGAACCCTGTTTCTTCTTCCAAGTGGATGTGATAATACATGATATGTCTGCCTCACCGTGTGCCACGAGTCTCCAATAAAAAGAGACAAAAAGTGCCATGGATGTAAACTCGACGATACAACAGGACACCAGGGCTCTTGTGTCCTGGCCCGTCCTGCTTGGAGATCTGATCTAGAAGGGTCCCGACTCCTCCACACACCTTATTTTCATCTTGCCCTGGTGATTTACTTTTCCCCATACCCGCCACTCCCTTCAGAGCCAGATCTGGAGTTAGATAGCGGTGACAGTTGCACAACTTCCTGAATATACTAAAAACTGCTAAGTTGTAATTTTAAAATAGGATGTGTAAATTCTTTCCTTCTCCCTCTCTTTCTTAGCAAATATGAGGCAATGTCTATGGTCCAAGTAAGCAAGCAAAAGGCACAAAGATCTACTGAGATTGTAGCTGTGGTAATAGGGAGAAGATAAATTAACTGTAGCGGATTTTGAGGAAGGAGAAGGAACCAAACATGACTAGATTTGAAGCCTAGTAATGAGGGGAGGCAGTACCATTAAAAATATAAGGGCAGGCAAGTCTGGGAGACCCAAGGGCCAACTCAATGCAGACTATGAGTGTGAGATTCAATGTTCACACAGGTGCACACATGCATCAGAAAGCTGGAAAATCAACCTGGGAGTAGTAAGGAGTTGGGAACTATTTACATAGAGGCCATGGCTAAAGACTAGAAATTAGGCCAGACTCGGTGGCTCAACCTGTCTTCCCAGCACTTTGGGAGGCCAAGGCGAGTAGATTGCCTGAGCCCGTGGGTTCGAGACCAGCCTGGGCAACTTGGCAAGACCTCATCTCTACAATAAAAATTTTTTAAAAAATTATCCGGGCATGATAGCATGCACCTGTAGTTCTGACTACTTGGAAAGCTGAGGCGGAAGGATTGCCAGAGCCTAGCAAGTAGATGCTCGGGTGGCCGTGAGTGTGCCACTGCACTCCAGCCTGGGTGACAGAGTGAGACTCCAACTCA
>NW_007258865.1:56218-74173 GCF_000164805.1 Carlito syrichta | reverse complement strand
CAGCCTCGACCTGCTGGGCTCCGGCGATCCTTCCGCCTCAGCCTTCTGATTAGCCAGAATTACAGGTGCGCGTTACCATGCCTGGCTGATTTTTTGATTTATTGTAGAGATGAGGTCTCGCTGCCCATGCGGGTCTCGAACCCGCGGGCTCAGGCAATCCACTCACCTCAGCTTCCCAAAGGCGCGGGATGACAGGCTGAGCCACCGAGCCCGGCTCCTACCCAGCTTTAAAAGACTGTCTGTGTTCATCCCATTGTATGATCTAGCAGCTTACTATAGATCCCTTATGAACCATATGACAGTTTATTTCTAAATTAATTACAAATATGGACTTCTGTATCAACAGTCTACATGAAAAGCAGATGGACTTTAGATGTAGCTATTGATTACGATTATGTTCTGTATGTTCTTGGGGACATAGTTGTTGGTGTGATGTTTCCAGAGCAGAAATATCAGAAATATATTTCCAGAGCGGAAATATCTTTTTTTTTGAGTTGAAGTCTCATTGTCACCCATGCTAGAGGGCAGTGACATGCTCATAGCCATCTCAGCCTCGACCAACTAGGCTCGGGCGATCCTTCCGCCTCAACCTTCCAAGTAGTTGGAACTACAGGCACATGCCACCATGCCTGACTTGTTTTTTGGGTTTATTGTAGAGATGAGGTCTCTAAGTTGTCCAGGCTGGTCTTGAACCTGCAGGCTCAGGCAATCCTCTTACCTCGGTTTCCCAAACTGCTGGGATTATAAGCATGAGCCACTGCGGCCAGCCAAAATGTCATTATTTAAAAGCTCTGCCTGATTTTTTTTTCTTTTCTTGAGTTGGAGTCTCACTCTGTCTCCCAGACTGGAGTGCAGTGGCCACTCCGGGCCACCGCAGCCTCGACCTGCTGGGCTCCAGTGATCCTTCCACCTCAGCCTTCGAGTAGCTGGAACTACAGGTGCGCGCTACCACGTCCAGCTAATTTTTTTGATTTATTGTAGAGATGAGGTCTCACCAAGTTGCCCAGGCGGGTCTCGAACCTGCGGGCTCAGGCAATCCACTCACCTTGGCCTCCCAAAGTGCGGGATTACAGGCTGAGCCACCAAGCCCGGCTCTGATGTATTTTTCAAGGTTTAGTTGCATAATTATTTTTAGTGGGGAGGGTAGTGTAGCCCAAGCTGCTCCATCAAAACTAGAAATCTGAGTCAAGAAAATAAGAAGATAGATGAGGATTGGCACTTGGAAACCTGATTTGGGGAGGAGAAGTGAGAGCTGGAAGAAAAAGAGGAAGATCAGGCTGTGGAAATCTTGTGAAAACCAAAAGAAGGTGTCGTGGAGTCAATAAAACGAAAAAGCAAGACAACTGGCCGGTCGTGAAAGGCAGGCTCAGATGAGGAGGAGCAGGTCCCGGGTGCAGCATTGACTGATTGTCCTGTGCATGGATCCTCACCAAACGCTAAGCTTCGGGGGCTGGGCAACACATCTTGGAACTGCATGTGTCGGCCGGGCTCGGTGGCTCAGCCTGTCATCCTAGCACTTTGGGAGGCCGAGGTGAGTGGATTCCCTGAGCCTGCGGGTTCGAGACCAGCCCGGGCAACTTGGCCAGACCTCGTCTCTGCAATAAAGCCAGAAAAATTAGCCGGGCGTGTTAGTGCGTGCCTCTAGTTCCAGCTACTTGAAAGGCTGAGGCAGAAGCCTCGCCGGAGCCCAGCAGGTCGACGCTGGGGTGGCCACGAGTGTGCCACTGCACTCCAGCCTGGGCAACGGAGTGAGACTCCAACTCAAAAACAAAAATTGCATGTGCCCTCGCAGAACCGTTCTAAGCACTCGCCATGTTGCTGTTCATAAATTACATGATTAGAGAAAGTTTCAAACGTCTGGAAAGCACGTGCTTGAGAGAGGCTGGCCCAGAGCAGATAGGGCGGTCTAGTATGGGACGTCCTTGGGGGAAGGAGCTGGAGCAGAGCACCCCACCTCGTTGCCAGAGTACTCACACCACGAGCAAGCGGGCCAGGAGCACTGCATTCAGCTCATGACTCCAGAAGGCAGATGGGACTTGAGCTTCAAGGACCCGACGCACCGGGTAGACAAAGAAGTCAGGCTTGTGCTTCTGCATTTGCTGCCTCAATGTCCAGGCAGGCAGCACCCTCAAGGCTTCACAGAGGCCTGTGAGCACCAGGCCGTGTGTCCAGGCTCTGAGTTTAGGCAATTTCCTTTGTGTCTGATGAAAGGAATGTCAGGGTGCCCACCTGGCCAGGGCGACCACAGGAGATTCCGGCAGCGGCAGGCTCGCTTCATCTCAGGTTCTCCACCAGGGAGGAGAGAGCTTCCCGGAAGCCCACCCCGCCCCAGATCCCCAGGCGCCCCCTCTCACGTGCCCGCTCCCTTCCTGTAAGTGCCTGCTCAGTGTCCAGCTTATGTAGACACTTCCAACCCAATGGAGCATTTCACAGACCCACGGTGCGGGGAGGGTCCACTGAGACCAGCTGACGTGGGGGTGGTGTGATTCAGGGTTGCACACCTGCCTATGTCCACACCCTGGCTTTGCCACTTCCCACCTCTGTGACCTTGGGTAAACCCTGTAGTCTCTGGGCTTCCGTTCCATCTTCAGTGAAATCGGGACGATCAGAGCACTCACCCCGCAGTGCACTGTGAGGATTAGCACGGCACCCCGTGAAGGCACAAGGAAGCTCGTCGTCAACTACAAAACACGACGTGCATGTGCAGGGTGCTTGCCTCTGCGATTCATCCCGGTTTTCGTCCGTCGCTCCCTGCGTGGCACTCAGAGGCAGAGAACCGCCGGGCTGCTCAGCACTGAGGAAGTCAGCGTCTACACGGTGCTGGGTCAGCGCACCTCCACGCAGACGGAGGAGGCTGGCTGGCCCGGGATGAGGAGGAGCAGGTCTCTCGGGGAGCCGAAGTCCTCGCGGCTCCATGCTGCTCGGAGGGTGGCTGTCCCAGAAGCAGCCAGGATTGGAGAAGGGCCCTCGCGGGGCGCCAGGCAGTCAGGATACGTGGAGACAGACTCCCTGGGAAAGTCATCGCCTCCCCCCACAGTGGGCGAGAAGCAATGGCACCCCCTCCCGGCCCCTGTGTACAGCGGATGATCAATGGCTCGTCTCAAAGGGGACGTGTCTTTCCGAGAGGGCCATGCATCTTCATTAGGGCCGATTAAGAACCGCTCCTTGTCAGCTGAATGCAGGTGACGGTCGAGCATTGGGACAGCAGGAGCGGGAAGGGCTTTGGAGCGGGCACATCTGCGTCCCGACCCTGCTCTGGCGCCTGCCACCCCTGTGACCTTGGGGAAGTTGCTTAGCCTTTCTGGTTCCTTGTCTCTAAAACAGGAATAATAACCTCCGTGACACAGGGCGACTGCCGAACGCAAAACGAGATGGCCGTATCCAGTGCTGTGCACATACCAAGCCAGGCTCAGAGGAGGCAGACAGGCAAGCCTGCTCCTCCCATCCCAAGTGGAGCCTTAGGCCGGCGTGTCCGCACCCAGGCAGAGTGCACAGCCGCTCGTCCACGTGTCCACCCGTGGCATCTCAGGGGGCACTAGAGCTCCTAGAACATAATGAAATCCTGGGGCATCTCGCTTTATAAGGTTCACAGTTCTACAGTTTTTGCCATAACTCCATAGTTTCACATTTACCGATTTAACTATGAAAAGGATATTTGTCACTTTTAAACATGTGGACTGAGGTATGCTGTCACCAAATAGTAGTAGATATTTTACCTAGAGCCTTTTAAATAATTCCCTAAATTCTGAACCTGTACAAATGTCTTTTTACCAAAGGTACCATGTTTGGGGCTTATTTTCATGTTAGTTACTGCCTACTCGGTTAGGATACTTGGGGGCAGGGGCCATGAACTACACATCTTTGAGTTTTCATTGCTTCACTTACTATGTGGCACATGGGCAGTGCTCAAAAAATCTCAAAGTGAGCTTGGCACTGAGCTATTCCTCCACCTAAACTCTCTAAGTTTTTAAAAGTCAATACTGCCCTCTATACGATGGCTGACTATGGCTTGGGATAAATGCTGCCATGCCCTTGAGGTATCTGTTGACATCAACAACTCATCATTAAAAAAAGATGCTCATAAGAGAGGTCACGGCCAGGCTCGGTGGCTCAGCCTGTAATCCCACGCTTTGGGAGGCCGAGGTGAGTGGATTGCCTGAACCTGCGGGTTCGAGACCCACCTAGGCAACATGGCGAAACCTCATCTCTACAATAAATCAAAAAATCAGCTGGGTGTGGTAGCGCGCGCCTGTAGTTCCAGCTACTCGGAAGGCCGAGGCGGAAGGATCGCCGGAGCCCAGCAGGTCGAGGCTGCAGTGGCCGGGAGCGGCCACTGCACTCCAGTCTGGGCGACCGAGTAAGACTCCAACAAAAAAAAAAGAGAGGTCACAAGACTCCAGCAAAGCAGGTTCACTTTCCATCTATCCTCCTTTTCAACGTGTTTCAAGACAACTTTTCAGGGAACCTCACAATCTAATAATAACAAAAATCACATTATAATGGTTGCCACTGATTAGATGCGTACCACGTGCCTGTGCAAAGGACTTCACGTGGATTGTTTACATCTGTGATGCAGCTTCACGGCAGAATCAAATGTTGGATGTGCTTTGATGCCTCACGGGGCAGCTGCCCAAGGTCCCTCAGCCAGCGAGCCACACGTCACACTCAGAAGGTCACACTACAAAGTCAGGGCTCTTTGTCTCCTAGCCTGGCATTTTGGCCCGCCAGAATCTGTCCCAAAGACCTCACTTCCTACCTAAGTCCTTCCCATCTGTGCACCTTCCAAAGTGGCCAGGAGGGGAGCCTTGCTCTTAAACACACCCTCTACGCTTTCCAAACTCCGCCATGGCTAGGAAACCTGCCTTCCCACGTTCTCCAACCCCAATCCCACCAACCTTCAAGACTGAGCTCAAACACCGTCTCCTCCAGAAAGGCTTCCCTGAGTCCTGTGCCCGCCATCATGGCACATCACATGCCCCCCAGAGGGTATCTTCTCACCCTTCTCTAAACCGTCAGACCTTTTTCGGCACAGTCCTATGGCATGTCAAGCTTTGTCCCCGGGGTCCAGCTTTGTGTACGGAGGTCCCACCTCTGCTCCCCTTGGAGAATCCATGTGGGATCCAGGCCTGTCTCCCCGACAGGACCCAGGACAGGAAGTGGTGGGATGGGAGCCCCCCATGGCAGCCCCATGACCCTGGAGGCTTTGTCTGATGACCAGATCAGGCAGACTCCCCGCCCCCTCCCAGTTGCCCTCACACCCCCCAACTTAATTGAATCAATGAGCCTTGGAGGGACTCACCATGGAAGCATGAAATGGGCCCACACGCAGCCAGGCGCCACCCAATCAATCATAGGGCTATAGAAAAACCAAAGTGCTGCATACGACCGAAATAAATAACTGTCAAATTAGTCACCATCTGCGCCTTGCTGTCGACAAACAAAACCCACCACAATCCTCATCTCACTTCCTGCCAGTGCAGATTGCACAATGAGGTCTCAGCCGCAGGGCGTGGGGAAGGAGCAGACGAGATTTGGAGACAGGCCGTGCCTCTGAATCGACTCTGGGGAAATTTCATCAACTCAGCCGATGTTTATGAGGCACCGACCACATGTCTGATGCTCCACTGGGTGCCAGAGAGATGATGGTGACAAGGGCTCTTCTGTCAAAGGGCTGAGCATGTGAGTAGCTCAAGAGATGGGAGGAGGAGAGACGGGCTGCGTGGGGTCATGGGCCTGGGGAAACGCCAGTGCTGCTCTTGGCCTTGGCCTTGGCGTTTTCACCTTGGGGACAGGATGATAACCAGGTTAGGTGAGGGGGAACTGAGAGAGCATTCACATGCAGAGCTGGCTCGGTAAGTGCTTCCTCAGGGCTCACTCCTTCCACTCGGGCCTCAGGACCTGTGAGTATAATTTTTCCTGGACGCAAATGCGAACGGGAAATGGAGGATTGAAGATATACGAGGGGAGACTCCAAACAGCCAAAATCATCTTTTCGAGGGCGGGCCCCTTGGAGTACAGGCTTCCTCTTCTAGGCGAGTGTCCTGGGAGCCCGTTGGCATCGGGCTGTGAGCTCGCGTTGTGAAAGGCTGCGTTCAGCTTCAGTGAACTTTTTGGTGGCAAACTGGTGACTGCTTCTTCCACCATGACAATGCACCAGCCCACGCGATGCTGAGTGTTCAGCAGTTTTTGACCAAAAATGGCCCGACCCCCGTAGCCCACCCCCCCATTCAGGTGATCTCGCCCAGAGAGACATTTTTTCTGTTTCCCTAGATGAAAAAAATCCTCGAAGGGAAATGCTTCGCCGATGTGGAAGGGGTGAAACAAACAAGGGCGGAAGCACTGAAAGGCGTCAAACTGAACGAGTTTAAACACTGTTTTGAGCAGTGGAGAAAGCATCTCGATGGATGCATTGCATCAAGCAGAGAGCATTTTGAAGGTGACTGAAGTTTAAGCATGCAAAACACATACACAATTTTTTACATAAATTCTTTTTGGGGGGGTCCCCCATCATCATCCAGGGAAACAAGCCTATGATAGTGATTTCACACAACTGCTTTCCAAAAGCAAAATGGAGCTAAATAAATTTTATTGTCTTTATATTTTCCTGGTGAAATGATTCATTTCAGCACGTATCTCTTTTTACAAGCCTCAAGTGGTGGCCCCACACATTAAAATACCTTCAGAAGTAACTAGGACCTGGGTCTCAGTTTCTCCATCTGTGAAGTGGAAAGGCTACTTATTGTTCACTTCCTAGGGTCCTAGCGAGATCGAGATGAGATGACACGTGTGGTTATTCAGTAAATGTTTGCTGGCTGCCTGTGGTGCGTCAGCACTGTCCTAGCTGCTCGGGCTACAGCAGGGAAAAAAACAGACTTTAAAAAATCCTTCACCCCTCCAGTGGGTGTGAAAAGGTAACGAATATCTGTGTAAAACTGCCGTATGTCAAACACCTAAAGGCACACAATACATCCAGTGCAAGATGTGATTAACTCAGTGCCTCTGCTCATGCAGATAACGGTCGGCACCTAGAGAAAGAAGCTTCTCCAAGGTCAGGTCAAAGGCATGTTGCAGGTGAGAGGAAGGGGGGGCCTCAGTTCCCACCATCACTTAATACCAGGTCATGAAGAGCGAAGGAGACCATCCCCGGGATGTCCTTGCTGTGGCAAAGTCACAGGGTGTTGACTTTCAACTTGGGAACAACAGTGGGAGCAACTGTCCCGCTCAGCCATCCTGTCTCGAATCTGTTTTCTCATGTAACTCTGTGGCCAAACGTCCCGAAAGACTTCCTCGTTGCTGGAAAATGAAACTAGGTTGGCCAAATGTATACATATGCTCTATGCATTTTGCTTCCTGATGCCGAAAGAAGTGAATCAACTTGGGTGCTTGTCCTTGTAGTTGAGACAGAGATCAATGTCGTCAACACTAAGAGGGGACTGAGCAAAACCAACAGGGTCACTGACTTTAAGCCTGTATCTGAAAAAGCAAAGATCTGCCCGGAGTTGGCATAAACATTCTCCCGTGAAAAAGTCTTACCCCTCATACATGAGGAAACCAAGTCTTGGAGAGGTTAGACAGAGTCTGCGCTGAATTCAAGCAGTCCGATTTCAGAGACGATGGTCTTAGCGCTCAGTCTCCCAGGACTTCCTCTCACTAACTCAAGTTGTGGGGGCAGTGGTGTAGTTGAGGCGATAGACACAGAAAGCCCAGAAACCTCACCCTGAATGCTTTCTTTGCCAAGCAGGGGAGGTTACTTCACCTACCCATCCAGCCGCCTGTCTGTCCATTGTCCATCCTCATCCATTAGTCTGCCCCCCACCCATCCATCCCACCACCTGTCCACTGACCAACGACCCCCCTATTCATCTCCCAACCCACCATCCCTCTACCCACCCATTCATCCACTCACACAGCCATCTCTCCAACCCATCCACCTACCCATGTATCCATGTATCCATGTATCTTCCAACCCATCCACCTACCCATCCATGCATCTATCCCTCTACCTACTTTCCATCTATTCATCCATTCACCCATCCTTCCATCCATCTGTGATTCTTCCATGCATCCAAATCGTTCAGTCACGATTGTGTCTAATGGCACCATTGGAATGGATTATCTCTACGGTTTCTTACAGTTCGAGATTCTGTGATTCCATAAAAACTGACGGGCGAGGGGGGTGACCAGGTACAAAATGAACTACAGTTCCAGCAAACCCTCAAAGAGCTTGCATCCAGTGGATTGATCAAAAGATAAATACACATATAGCCAGGTAGAGGGGAGACAAGTAGAAGAGCTGAAGAGAAGAGAGTGGCAGCCAGTAGGGTGGGGCCAGTTGAGGCCGCAGTAGCCTGGCCCACACAGAGGACGGTAGCCCAGCTGTTTTCGAAATCCGTGGCAGCCAGCACTGTGGGTTTGAAGGCACCAAGCAAGCGTCAGAATCTGCTCCCCCAGCAGCCTGCATGACGCTTCACACTCTTACCGTCTTATGCACGAGTCGTCTGCTCCCAGGTGGCCCCTCTCAAAGGCATGAGCTGCCCGGGAGACACTTCAGTAAGTACCAGTGAATAAGATCCACAGTCAGACCACCTGAGATGACAGACGCGTGTTCTCAATCAAGGCACAAGCGCTCATGCAGACACAGTGTCTACTTGGCATCTGAGCCACTTCTAGAGATTCTGCCTCGTATAGATGGCAGATGGCTACGGACAGACTGAGTCTGAGGGGTCAGAAACGCCATCTGGGAGTCTGGTTTTCACCCCCATCTTGAGCATGTTGGGCAGCTGCAGCCCTGCCAGAGCAGCCATCGGGCCGAAGAGGGCCCAGCCAGCAGTGAGGAGGCACCAAGAGTCAGATGACAGCAGGAGGGGAAAGGGAACTCGGGGAAGAGCCAGCAATCCCAGAACCACAGGCCAGATGTCCCCGGCCTCACCCCCGTGAACCTGGCCTCCTTCATCATCATTTCCTGGGCTGGGTCTGCGCGGAGGGACGCTTCCAGACCAGCCGCGCTGAACCGGCGTCTGGGGCCCTGAGAAAGGCCTGGGCCGGCCCTGCCCACCCTCTGCTCTCTGTCCACAAAGGGGCAGAGCACTCCTGCCCGCGGGAAGCAGCGGCGCCTCGCCACGGGGCCCAGGCTCCCACCGAGGCGGATGTGGCCGCCAGTGACACGAAAGGGTCCCACACGTGGTGCAAAGGGGAAGCCCTGGGCTGGGAAGCCCCCTCTGCCAGGTCAGGATGGTACCCAAGGTCCAGCTCCCCGTCTGCCAGCTACTCTCTGTGTGATCCGAACTTGCCTTGTCTCTCCGTGTGTTAATTTCCCAGCTGTGAAATGGGAGTGACAAGAGCGCGACCTCAAAGCTTGGTCCTAGGACTGAGGGAGGTGACAGATGTGACACAACGTTTATTTACTATTTCACGCCTAGTGCTTGCCAGGCATGGCTGTTTCTGCCCGGGTTCTCAGGCAGCCCGCCGTGGGGGCCGGCGCCTCCTTCTCCCCTCTGCTCGGGAGGGAGACCAGGGTGAGCCTGCTTTCACATCTTACACCCTAGGGGGTTTTTCCTTCCAATGAGTCCGTTTACAAAACAAGAAGTGGAAAGACCAAGTGTCGCTTCTGACATGAGTCACAAAACACACTGCACATCGAACCACAGCAGACACCGGTGTGAGACTTCTTCCTTCTCCCAGGAGCCTGAACATCCATCACAAAAGCACAAGGGAGGGATCGGACACTGCCGGGGAGGGGGGGGCGTGTAACGACACAAAAGGTACCTGGTCCTAAACCAGGGGAAATGAGGACCAGTGGGAGGCCCGAACTTCGCCTGAACACACGTTACTTACGCACCTGATCCTGACTCGTAGCCTTCATCTTTACTTAAAACAAAAAGCGGGGGGCTCTTCCTTTGCAAGTGGATGGAAGGGTAGACTTCACAAGTATCCACCCTAGAGAAATCCAGCAGATGAGTTTTCAGGGCGCTAGAAGAGGCCCCGCCCTGCGTGTCACCGGGAGTGCTGCGTGGCTACACAGAAGTGCTCGAGGCCCGCTTGGCCACGGTGCTCCGTGCAACCTCGGCTCCGGGAGTGACGGCTTCCAACCGGCACCCTCACTGGGAGGAGGGGGCCGAGCCCCTGAGGGTTGTAGAGTGAAACCCGGGATGTGAGCAGGCCCGGATGGCAGGGTCTCTGCCCGTCCTCCCTGCTTCGCTGGATTCTCACAGCTGAAGGCGGGACAGGGGTCAGGCTGCCCATTTAAGAGTGGACACCAAGTGTGGGCAGCAAAGCCGAGCCGGTGCTCAGACCTGAGCCTCCTGCCTCTCCGGTCAGGAATCCCCTGCAGCACCCAGAAGCAAGGCGTCCTTCGGAAGGCCCAGGTGACCTCCTGCCCCCTCTCGCCGGTCTATTACCCCACGAGAGGGGATGCCCGCCTGGGACTGGGGTCCCAGTTCCCTTCCCTCCACAAGCTCGAGCAAGCCGCCCCCTGTAGAAGAAAAACAGAAAGAGCCTTGAGCAAGCCAAGTCCACGTGTGAGTCACCGCCTGGATCCGAGCTCCAGGGACCCGAGCTCCAGGGAGCTCACAGGCCCTCTCCTGATGGGACAGGGATTTGCCCATGAGGGAATGATACCCCTAGGCCCTAGGCACGGCAGCGAAAGCCCTGTACACGCACACACGCACACACACACACACACACACACACACACACGTGCAGTCCCAGCTGAGAGTACTGCCATGACTTCTCCCGAGTGACTGTCCCCAGTGTCATCCATCTTGCCTACCCCTCCCCGCCCACCAGCACCGTTCCAAAAAAGGGTTGGGCGCAACTCGCTGAACAGCTGGTCCTAAGGCTCTTGCTCTAGAAAGAGCTAGAAAAAGTCTCTATTTAGAAGCTCGTGCATGTGATGGCAGGCCTTTATGACCGCTGTTTATGAGGTGCTCCTTCCAGACGCCTTGGACAGTTATTGGCAAGAGCCCCCAGATGTCCTCTGGGTCCCAGGTTTCTCCACTTTGGCTTCTTGTGGCCACGCCCGTGTGACACCCCGGAGTCATCCTCCTTCCCCTGGAGGCTCCGGCCCATGCTGGGCCAGCAGGTCCTCTTCTTTCCTAAAAACAGAACTGAGGTCGCCAGGCGTTTCGGCATGGGGAAGTTCTGCAAGGTACCCAGAGGACTGTGAGCAATGCACCACATGGCCACACTACAGAGGAGACGCTGCAGACGCCGAGAGTGCTATAGACTTGCCCCAGAGGCCGGGGCCACCTCCCAGGGAACCAGCTTCCCAGGAGCCTGTCCCCAGTTCTGTCACTGGTGCTCAGCTTCTGCACCTGTGATGTGAGAACACAAGTGCTGGCCAATCCCATGGGATTCTGTGAAAGTCAGGAAACAGACTCACCTGGACTTTAAATCTGATTACGTATAAGTTATTTTTCAGCCGGGTATTGTGACTCAAATCTGCAATCCCAGCATTTTGGGAGGCCGAGGGAGGAGGATTGCTCGAGCCCAGGAATTCAAGACCAGTCGGGGGCAACACAATGAGACCTTAGATCTCTAAAAAAATAAAATGAAATAAAATAAATATGCATATTTGGGGTACCTTTCTTGTGTTGACTTGTGTGTTTGTCTTTCTCCTTGATCTATCGCTCTTGGACACGATTCATCTCATGGGTTGGAGGAATATCTGCCGGAACACAGCAGGCCCCTGTCAGGAGAGACAGGCTGGCCCAGCCCCAGGGCTTCCTCCTCCTGGTGGCTCTCCAGTGCAGGCAAGCCATGTGGTGTGCTCCACATCTCCATTTGGAAAAGGCTCACGTCCATTCCCAGGCATCCCTGCAGCCGCAGGCGGCAGCCCTAGCTTCTCCCAGCTTGCCTGGGGGACAGAGGAGGGTGTCGGGGTGGCCTGGCTGAGGAGGTCCTTCAGGGACCCTGGAGGCCCGCCCCCAGCACATCTGTGCAGCTGTGGCCATTGCGCCCAGCCGCTTTTGCCAACTCCAGAGGCTAGGATGCAGGTACCTGCCAGGAAGACCCACTGGGAACCCTCCCAGCACTCAGACCCCAACGGGGACCCGGCATCCCACGGGAGCTCGCAAACACTCAGTGGCTCTTTGAATGAACGGATATGAGTCTCAAACGTCAGGGCCTGAGATTTCGCCTGGTTTGTGCCTGTTCTGTGTTTAACAGTCAGGAAAAGGCCGATGAGGCAGTGTCCTCATCAAATCACGGCCGTCGCTGTTGTAATATACCTGATGTGTTCCCTGGGCTTCACAGACATTCTGGAAGTTACGCGAAAGGCGGATGTTCTCAGTCCTGTTTCATGGATGGTGACACTGAAGGCGGGCCGAGTGACAGCCCCTGGTTCCTGCCTGATGGCGCTGGAAAGTCACCCCCCCACCCTTCCCCGCAGACTCCAAGGCCAGCCTCCTTCTGTCTCGCCAACTCCCTGCAGGCGTTCCGCGTGCCTATCCTGCCCAATCGCCACCATTCCCAAAGGGGCTCAGAGCAACCCGCTGAACCACTGGTCCTAAGGGTCTTTCCCTCCTAGGCCAGGAAGGCCCCCAAGCCTTGCGTTTCTCCTCTTCGGCTTCTTGTGACCACCCCAGAGTCACCCTTTCTCAGTAGAAAGATGTCCATTGCAGAAGGCTCATCCACTTGAGGGTGAAACCAATGACCCTACATGGAGAAGCTACATCTAGGACACCTTAGCCAGTCACCGTACAAAAGGGCCTCCCACCACGTGGGGAGACACAAAACACAAGAACAAACGGAGGATCATAGAAAGGTGGTGTTGACTCCTTTGCCGTGCCACACCTGTGAGGCCTGCGGTGTCTTGTCCACGGTCTTCGCACATCCTCTTTGTTGGCAAAAGATTCGTCGACTTTGGGTTAGAGGGTCAGAAATTGCTGGGCCTGATCCAGAGTCACAGTGGGGAAATACAGTGGTCGAGGAAGGGGGTAAATCCAGCTCGGTCAAAGAGCAGAGCGATGATTAAATAACCCCGGGGTGTTTTGTTATTATTATTCATAAAGCTTCCAGGCCATTCTGGAAGAATTCCGCTGAAGGTCGAGCAAGGCCGTCACTAAGTCAGGGGCCTCTCTTCTCAACTAGATTTATCTGAAGAGGGAAAATCTCACCTGGGTTTGTAAACTCTTGGGAATTTGTTCAAAAACTGAAATCATGCCACATTATTACCGAATCCGGGTGCTTTTTACCTTAATGCCTAAGGAGCTTGGTAGAAGACAGGCTCAATGTATTTAGCAGGTGTTATTAGTATATTTGGGGGAAGAAAACACCCAAGACAAGAAGCATGAATGAGACACTGGTCAAATGTGCACCTCCCAGCCGGACGTCCTAGGAAATCTCTTCTCAAAGTGACAAGTGTCTCTTTCCCTCTGGCTTGCGGAAACACCAGCCCCTGTGGTGGTGGGAAGCTCTGGGGACTGGATAAGATTTATGTTTATGTTTGTTTAGAAAGATTACACTAGGAAGGGCTTTTAAAAAAGAAAGAAAGAGAAAAAGAAAGGCCAGCCGGATGCAGTGGCTCAGAGGGAAGCTGAGGCGGGAGAATTGCTTGAGTCCAGGGGTTTGAGACCAGCCTGGGTAACTTGGTGAGACCTCGTTTCCATAATAAATAAAAAAACTAGCCAGTGTGGTGGCACGCACCTGTAGTTCCAGCTACTTGGAAGGCTGAGGTGGAAGGATCGCCCGAGCCCAGCAGGTCGAGGCTGTGGAGGCCGCAAGCGTGCATGCCACTGCACTCCAGCCTGGGCGACAGAGGGAGACTCCGACTCAAAACAAAAGGTCAAATCTCCCTGGACAGAGGGCGGCCCACACCCAGGTGCTGGGATGCCCCCAAGGCCTAAGCCTGCAGCAGAGAGGCTGGTCTGGGCTGTTGGGATCCCCAAAGAGCTCCCACACTCCGAGCCCAGCTACACCCCCAGGCCATCACATCAGAAACTCCAGGCAGGGCCCGGCAAGGGAACACCTCTTAAAGCTCCCTGGGCAATTCCCGCATGCCACCCAGGCGGGGACCCTGGCCCCCAGCTGCCCGACGCCCAGCTTGGACCAGGACGTGGCTTGGACCAGGACGTGGGCTCATCAACATGCAACGGCAGCCAGCAGTGGCCTCCAGCCCAGAGGGAGCGTCCCAGTTGGCCAGGCCTGTGAGTCCTGTCTCCGTGGCAACCCCAGCTAGGAGGCCACACGCCTGTGCCTCCGTTTCCTCATCTGTGAAACGGGGGTAGAGCACGCCTTGGGGTTGTTGTGAGTCTGACAAGGTGATGCGTGCAGGACACGCAGCGTCGGGCCGGCCCATGGCCAGTACTCGGTAATCGCCATTTCTGGAACCTCTGCCTCCCATTCCCAGTTGAGAGGTAAAAAGTGAGCCTGCATGGTGGGTGGAGGGGGTGAACCTCCTCTTGCCATGACAACCTTCCCCGGAGGGTGGGCGGGGGCACCAAAAAAGCTCACAAACCCAGTCCTAGCTGCAAGTTGGCCTTTTCTTTTTGAGTTGGGGGCTCCCTCTGTCGCCCCGACTGGAGTGCAGTGGCACAATCACGGCTAACCACAGCCTCAACCCCCTGGCTTCAGTGATCCTTCAGCCTCAGCCTCCTAAGTCGCTGGGGCTATCGGCGTGCACTACCCCGTCTGGCTAATGTTTTGTTTTTTTTTTTGAGTTGGAGTCTCACTCCATCGCCCAGACTGGAGTGCAGTGGCACACTCCCTGCCACCGCAGCTGGCTAATTTTTTTTTATTTATTGTAGAGATGAGGTCTCGCCAAGTTGCCCAGGTGGGTCTCGAACCCAGGGCTCAGGCAATCCACTCACCTCGGCCTCCCAAAGTGCTGGGATGACAGGCTGAGTCACCGAGCCCGGCCTGGCTAATTTTTTGTAGAGACGAGTTCTTGTCATGTTGTCCAGGCTGGTCTCAAACTCCTGGGCTCAGCAATCCTCCCGCCTCAGCCTCCCAAAGTGCTGGGATTACAGGTGTGAGCCATGGTGCCCGGCCTCAAATTGATCTTTATTTATTTTTTACTTTTATTTTTACTTTTTTGAGTTGGTGTCGCACTCCGTCACCCAGACTGGAATGCAGCCGCATGCTCACGGCCACCCCAGCGTCCACCTGCTCAGCTCTGGCGATCCTTCCCGCCTCAGCCTTCCAAGTAGCCAGAACTACAGGCGCGCACTACCACATCCAGCTAATTTATTTATTTATTTGTTGTAGAGATGAGGTCTCGCCAAGTTGCCCGGGCTGTTCTCAAACCCGTGGGCTCGGGCAATCCCCCTACCCCGGCCTCCCAAAGTGCTAGGACTACAGGCTTGCGCCACCGCACCCATCCTCAAGTTGACCTTTAAAGACTGCCCCCAAGGGCAAGGGGCAGCAGCCCTGGGTGGTGAAGAAACAGTCCCAGAGACGTGTCTTGGTCCTGGACATCTCGGGAACAGTTGTCCATCCCTGGGGAAGGGCATCTGACCCTGGATCCAGGGATTCTCTGGACCTGAAGGGCAGTGTGGAAGGGGAGGACCCTCTGCCTTCCTGCCCCTGTCTGCGCAAAGTCCCGCCGAGTTCAGTCAGGCCCCCCCAGCAACAGGAAGGATGGATGCCCTGACCCAGCTTCCTTCTTTCTGAGAAGGGGAGACTCTGAATCACCATCAACACACAATCGAGATCTGCGATTTGGATCTCGTGTTGAGATATAACAGGGGGCACAGAGACCGCCCTCCTAAGCCTTAGCAGAAGCACCTTCCTTCTGAACACCTCTTTTAGTGCCAGCTAAAGGCTGACAAATCCTAGGCCACCCAAAAGCGGGTTTATGGGAAGCGGTTCTATTCAGCGTCCCTGGCACACGCAGGTGCTTGGCATCTCGTCGTGGGAAACTGAGGCTCGCGGAGGAGGAATCACACGCCAAGATCACTCCGTTGGCAAATGCTGGGTTCCGGAGACTAGAGTGTCTGTGGCTCTCAAGCGTGGGCACGCCTCAGGATCCCCAGGGCTTGTGGGAACAGATCGCAGGGCTCCAGCCCGGAGTTTCTCACTCAGTGTGTCTGGGCTGGGGCCTGAGGCTCTGCATTCCTAAGCTCCCAGGTGATGCTACTGCTGAGAACACCAGCGTGACAACATCAGGGTCAGTTACTAAAGCTCAGCTGCGAGGAAAAGGGGGGGAGGAGAATGTCCTCAAAAAAGGTAAAAGTGGAGGAAGGGGCGGTCCTCCAGAAAAGAAGTTGGGGGTGGTATTGGCAGTGGTGGGAAACTGCCAGGGAAGGGGGGGTCACACCTCATCGACAAGGGCACCTGCATAATGAACATTTGGATACCTAGCCCTGAATTGTACCCCATATCTTCAACATAAATTTTTTTTTTTTTTTTGAGTTGGAGTCTCATTCTGTCACCCAGACTGGAGGGCCGTGGCCGTTCGCAGCCACCGCAGCCTCGACCTGCTGGGCTCCGCGATCCTTCCGCTCAGCCTTCCAAGGAGCTGGAACTACAGGCGCGCACTACCATGCCCGGCTAATTTTTGATTTATTGTAGAGATGAGGTCTCGCCAAGTTGCCCAGGCGGGTCTTGAACCCGCAGACTCAGGCAATCCACTCACCTCAGCCTCCCAAAGGCGTGAGATTACAGGCTGAGCCACTGAGCCCGGCTACAAAAATTTTTTTAAAAATAAAAACAAATTAAAAAAAAGGTTTTAGATTTCTCCACTCACACCCCCCGACACACACACACACACATACACACACACACACACACACACACACACACACACACACTTGTTGACACACTTAATTGTTGCACAGACGCATTCTTCAGAGATAGCAGAAGGCAGGGCGGGTGTGTGGCTCACACCTATAATCACAGCGCTTTGGGAGGCTGAGGTGGGAGGAGTTAAAGCCCAGCCTGGGCAACATAGCACAGCCCTGACTCTACTTAGAAATTAGCCAGGCGTGGTGGTACGGGCCGGTAGTCCTAGCTCCTTGGGAGGCTGAGGCAAGGATCCCTTGAGCCCAGGAGGTCAGGCCGCATGAGTTGTGATTGCGCCACTGCACGCCGGCCTGGGAAATGAAGCAAGACCAGTTCTCAAAAAAAAGAAAAAAAAAATCAAGAACGAGCAGAAGGTGTCTGCTTTGCTGAGATCCAGAATGGCTGGAAACAAGGGACGAAGTTTTTGCAGCATCCTGGAGGTGGTGACAGGGCTGATCCCGAGAGCCTCTCCTCGGGCAGGTAAGGAAAAGACGGCACACACCCAGATGCCACCGAGCACCCTGGACTCCCAGAAGGCCTGGGCAACCTGATGGCCATCAACACCAGCAGCCTCTGTGTTCCGGAAAGCCCCTGCTGTACTGTTTGTCTGGTTTCCTAGCAACCTGAACAGCTCTAAGGTAAAAACAGCCCCGCCGCTGCCCGCAGGCCCTGGAAGGAGGCTGGCAGTGCTGGAAAGGCCTCAGCTGCCAGCACGTAGGGGCTGTGACCCCGACCCAGAGCTGTACACAGAACCCCCAGCAACTCTGCATGCCCATCATAGTTAAAGTCACAGAAAGCACCTTTGCCAATGATGCGGCGCCACTCTGAGTTGCTGTTGAGGCCCGGGCTTGGTGGCAATCACCTGAAATAAACTCGATGGTGAAGCTTGTGGCTTTAGGGAGTACGAGTCATAGCGTGTCTAGAAGCGTGTTTACAACGTTGCTCACTTAGCAGGTGATCGCTAAACAGCAGCTATTATTACTTTGTAAAGTTTCGTGAGTGTTGAATATAACAAGAAGAGCCAGCAGTTGTAAGAATACCTGCACACAGCATGTTTGTTGCAGCTCTACTCACAATAGCAAAAACATGGAACCGACCATGCTGCCCATCGAAGCTGGACTGGGCAACTTGGCGAGACCTCATCTCTACAATAAATCAAAATGAGCCGGGTGTGGCAGTGCGCGCCTGTAGTTCCAGCTACTCAGAAGGCTGAGGCGGAAGGATCACCGGAGCCCA
>NW_007258865.1:39895-56181 GCF_000164805.1 Carlito syrichta | reverse complement strand
GTCGAGGCTGCGGTGGCCGGGAGCGGGCACTGCACTCCAGTCTGGGTGACAGAGTGAGACTCCAACTCAAAAAAATAAATAAATAAATAAAAAAAATTAAAAAGTGGTCCATATCCACAATGGAATATTATGCAGCCACAAAGAAGGACAACCATATGGACTTCGCAGCAACTTGGATGGATTTAGAGTCGATCATACTCAGTGAGCTATCACAGAAACAAAGAACAGAATACCACATGTTCTCACTCATAATCGGACCTTGAACAATTATCATAATACTGTAAGAAAGGGATTGGCAGTAGTGGGAAACTGCTGGGGGGGTGGGATTGGCAGTTGAGGGAAACTGCCCGGGGAGGGAGGGGCACACCTCATCCACGAGGGTACCTGCATAATGAACACTTGTATACCTAACCCTGAATGGTACCCCACATCTTTAAAATAAAGGAGAAATAAAGGAATAATCAGTTGGTGCCAGAAACGTAGAGATGCTCCATAAACAAACAGTACAGCATGTTGGAAAGAAGTCTAGAAATCTCTGTGAGGAAAGCTCCACCCTAGTCCACGCTGCCCCACATCTGACTTGGGTATTCCAACCCCCCCGATGCCCTTGGACGGTGCCCTCTGGGGTCACCTTCTTTTCAACGAAAAGAACAACAGGGCCGCGACAGCCGCAGCCTAAGAGTGATGACAGCAAGACCCAAAGACGTCGCATTTTTCATGAAAATGTGACATTCCCGACACTTTCAGACCTTATTTGAATTCCAAATCAGTGGAAAGTTGGGAGTGACAATTTGGAAGCAAAGCTTTGCAGCCTTGACTTGGCGCCTTCATATTTGTTCTTGCGGGAGAGGTTGCTTTCTGAGCACTGAACCAGGAGGCGAGAGGCTGGGGATGTGTCCTGGCCCCACCACGGCTAGCCCCGTGACCTTGGGGCCCTGCTTTCCACCTGCCACACAAGGGGGTGGAGCAGATGGCAAGTGTGTGCCGTTCCTTTTCCTGAAACTTTGATACATCAGGAAGGGACGTGGTGCTGCTGCTGACAAGGAGACCCCTGAAGGTGGGCTGGGGTGGAGGTCAGGCCTCCCCCAGCCCTGGCCCTGGGAGCCAGGGGAGGGTCCGCTGCCTGCTGGAAGGTCTTCCCACCAAGAACCCTGGAAAACTGGAAGCCTTTTGTTAAGGAGAGGGAATAAAAGCCTGACTGCACAAGATTCCGATGAGACTGGAAAGAGGAATTCGAGACGGTTAGACGCACCTTGGAGGCATTCAGCTTAGATCTAAAGTCGTTGGAGTGAAGTCGAAGAGTTCTATCAGCTTCAAGCAGGGACTGTCGTGGTGCAAGTGCCGTGCCAGCCAAGGCTGCGATGGTCAGTTACCCAGCGGGGCCGCACTCCATCCCTGAGAGGGCCTGGGCGAAGCTTGGACACTCAGAAACTCGGCTCCCGCTTTGCCCTGGGGGGAAGCACCTACTGAGAGCAGGGGGTTGGTTGAGCAGGAAGGGAACAGGCCAGGTGGCTCTCCCATGATCTCTGGGTTTGACATGGGGACAGAGAGGCAGGTCCACACAGTGGCGCATGTGCAGTCTCACCTCCTCGCTGGTCTCTCCATCCACTCACAGTGTCTGTGGCCTGCCTGACTTGCGCTGGGTAAACCGACCGTGGGAGGGAGAGGCGGAGCCACCCCAGGTCGACAGACCCTTTCTCTCTCCAACACCCTGGAGGACGCTTCGTCTTTCACGTGGTTTGACTGATTTTTGCCATTGAATGTGTTAGTTACAAATCATCAAGGCAACTCAATTCCTTGACTCTTCAATGGGTTGTCAGTCTAGCTACTAGGCACCTTGATTTGATCGCCTCCATTTTTAAAATTACAGGCCGGGCTGGGTGGCTCAGCCTGTCATCCCAGCACTTTGGGAGGCTGAGACTAGTGGATTGCCTGAGCCTGAGGGTTCAAGACCCACCTGGGCAACTTGGTGAGACCTTGTCTCTACGATAAATCAAAAATTTGCTGTGCATGGTAGCACACATCTGTAGTTCTGGCTACTTGGAAGGAAGGCGGAAGGATCGCTGGAGCCCAGCAGGTCGACACTGGGGTGGCCATCAGGGTGCCACTGCACTCCAGCCTAGGCAACGAAGTGAGACCCCAACTCAAAAGAAAAAAATTACATAGCATTTTTTTTTTGTTGGCGTCTCATTCTGTCGCCCAGGCTGAAGTGCAGTGGCACCCTCATGGCCACCCCAGCATCGACCTGCTGGGCTCAGGCAATCCTTCCGCCTCAGCCTTCCAAGTAGCTGGAACTACAGGTGTGCACCACCAAGCCTGGCTAATTTTTTGATTTGTTGTAGAGACGAGGTCTCACCAAGTTACCCAGGCTAGTCTTGAACTCCTGGACTCAGGCAATCTTCTGCCTCAGCCTCCCAAAGTGCTGGGATTACAGACTTGAGTCACCATGCCTGGCCGTAAATAGCATTTTCTGCAAGAGCCAGAAACCACCCTTCACACCATATTTCTGAGCATCCCTGCATGGACATCCACAGTCCTGAGGATGGACTCTCCTCTCCTGGAAGCCCACCTCAGCGTCTCCACAGGCTTGGGCTCTTGGAAGCCAGTGTCGTCGGTCTCCTGGCAGAGTCCATAGAAGGAGTGACCCAGGCATCATCCTTGGGTGTGTTCAGATGCAGGAAAAGCCATCCTCCAGGAGTGGGGCTGAAAGCCCCGTTCCTTGGCCACCCTTCGCAGTCACACGGGCCAGCTGTACTCAGCCGCCTGGCCTAAAAAGCTGAGCGTCCCAGGGCAATCCATCCCCTCGAACTATTACCAGCTCTCCCTGTTCATCGCCTCGAGGAATCCAATTTCTCTGACCAAGGACATCAGAGAAGAGGCACCATTCGTCCTCCCTCCCACCGCCACCCCCGAGCTGCCTGCAGGCAGAGAGGACCCTTGTTTGGTGGGTCTGGGGAGCTGGACACCCCCCTGCCCCAGCCTCCTTGAGATCTATCTCCGCCGGGGTCACCTCTCAACACGGAAGTGAATGGCCAGAGGTGAGGATGGGCTGCCCGGATCCTGACAAGGCAGAGATTCCCACCCAAGCCCTGCTTTCCAGACCTTTCCACCCAAGCCCAGTGGTTGTAAGTACAGCTGTGGAGCGCACCAAGCTAGATCCAAAACTGGAGCTGACGCCTGCCTTGGGGTCCTGGATCTCAGTTAAAACCCACCTGAAAGGCTACACAGACAAAGCTGATATATAAACCCCAGCACAGTGCCCACACTTAATAAATCAGTGGAACAGTGATCCATTACTATCACTGCTTTTCCGCAGATAAGTAGAACCATATAGACGGAGGATAAATACAACAAACTTCGTTTATACACGTCCCACTGGCTAGATACATGTCACCTCCGCCTACCTTTCCACAACTCTAGAGATGGTGCACGCTGTGTTCATGCGCCATCACGCATGTGGCCTCTGGGCTTGGGCTTTCGGAACTGCAGCCCTCCTGGATGGCAGCCTGGCAGTTCCAGTGTAGACCCTGCCCTTCCTCATCTGTCACCGCGCTCTGATGGCGCCAAGGTGGAAATCCTCTGCCTTGCTATAAGACTAGCAAATTCCTCAGATCCCAGGCAGACAGCTTAGCGCCAGGCCCCGGACCAGGGTCTGGGTGTTGGACTTCCTGGAGAGCTCATGACGGTCTGTTTGGCTTTCTGCCTGGCATGCTGCACAGGTCTTGGGCAGCCGTTCACTCCTTCCCGAAGCACAAGCCCCTTCACCTACACAGCTTCTGCTGGTCTCTGTCACGGGCTGAGTTGGGCTGCCTCCTCCCAAGTCCAGACATTGAAGCCCTGACCCCCGGCCGGTGATTACATTTGGAGATCAGACCCTTGGAGAGGTGGTTACATTGCAGTGAGGCTAGGAGGGTGGACCCTGGTCCAACACGACTGGTGCCCTTGGAAGAAGAAGAGACACGGGCTCCCTGAGGGACTCCAAAAGCACACGTGCCCAGAGGAAAGGCCGTGGGGGGACATCGGGGAAGCCAAGGAGGGACAACCTCACCAGCACCGGGTACGTTGCGTGAGCCTGGCCTGCGGCGTTCTGTCATGGCAGCCCGAGCTGATCACGGTGGTCTACTGGCTTCTCCCAACACCCAGACTCCTCCACGGCATCAACTTGTGCACTGAGCTAAGCCAGCCTGACTCACGTGATGGCAGCTTTGGGGACTTCTGTCTCCAGCCAAACGCACGCGAGGTGTCACCCTGCAGTGGCGGGAAGGAGGAGGAGCCCCAGTCCTAGAAAGCACGCTCTGTTTCCGGCCCACTTCCCACGCGTGACTCCCACAGGCGGGCAGGCGAAGTTGCTGTTCATCCTCATTCCAGCGTCAGACCCCTTCCAGTGGTCACTTCTGGCCGCTTCACTGGACGCCCTCTCGTGAGATGGACCAAGTCACCCACAAAGGGACTCAGAGGCTCCAGTCCCAGTTTCCAGAAAGCGTCTTGCACCCGAGGCTTGGTGGGCTCCACAGGTAGCTGTCGCCTTCACATGCAAAGGGTGTGATCAGCGCCCTGGAGTGCCCGGGCCCCCATACACCAGTCACATCACGGGGCAGCCTGGGGACAGGGGAAGTGACATGGACGAGAGTGTGACTAGCACACGCTAGGGGTGTGCTGTGCACAGCCTGCACAGCGGGACAAAGCGGCCCTGGCAGGAACCACGGCTCCTGCCCTCCCTGCCCCTTCCCGGCCTCACGATGAGCAACTGAAATGCCCTTTAGAAAGAGAATTGATTCGCTGGCACTTCTACACAGAGTGTTTTCCTTCAAAGAGACAAACAGTAAAAGTCAATAAGGAAAGAAACAAACTCGGGATTAGCACATACTGCAGCCCCTCGGACTCCAGGGCGTCCACTCTGGATGCTGGTCCTTGGGCAGCAGAGATGAAGTGACGCGTCTACGCAGTCGTGTCGGGAAGGGAAGAGGCGAGGGGCTCCCGGGATGCCGACGTTCCCGCTCCCATCCTCACATTGAATGTGACCTTGTGATGACCTTCACCCTTCCTCTTCAGCACGTAGTAACTTTCTTCTCCTTGGACAACGGCTTTCCATTCAGCACGTCCAGATTCCTTTACTGACTTGGGGATGGTGATTGTCTTGTTCTTAGCGTTTCCGTGGAGGGGCCGCAGAAGAAACACATGGAGGGTTGGGGTCGGGGGTCTCAGAGGGAGGCATCATTCGGGGCCTGTGGCACCCCCCTCGCCCCGTGGAGCCTGAGCAGGCAGTCATGAGGCCCGTGCGTGAGTTTGGGAAGGGAAGTTGAGCTGTCAGCGGGCCCGGCATCTCTGAGCTGTCCTGCCCTGGACATCACGGCCACGACCAGAGCTCGCTTGGTGAGGGGATGCCGAGCTGGATGTGTGCAGGCTGGTTCGTGATGGATACGCCCACGGAGCCCAGGAGCAGAGTGGTCCCGGGGCAGCAGACACTCACTGGGCGGTATTCGCTGGGCTCCGCCGGTTCCCGACTCCCCCAGGGAGCTCCCTTCTGTTCTTCAGCCTCTCGCTCTGTGTGTCCAGGTCCCATGAGGAGGACACCACGTGTCTTTCACCAAAGCACAGTGTACAAGTCAACAGGGTCCAAAGACACCTGCATTGTCCCCTGGGTATGGCGCCCAGGTCATCTAGAGCAGTTCCTCGTGGTCCCAGACCCACAGGGATCGCCAGACCTGCCCACCTTCCACGTGTGGCTTCTGATCCGGTCCCCGGGGACACAGTAAGCTCGCTGCCCTGTTTCAGATTCTCCTTCCCAGGTTTAAAAAGCTGTTGAGAGAGTGCATGGGACCACGGCTGTCACATTCCCACGGGGCTTGGCACGATTTGGGTTCACCAAATGTTGGCTTCCTTCCCCGGGCTAGGAAGCAGATCTAGTGTCTCTGTAGAGCGGTCTGAATGCTCGTGTCCTCTCCCTAATCCCCACTGTGTGATACGAAGAGGAGAGGCCTTCCAGGGGGGTTAGGTCAGAGGGCGCCGCCCTCGTGAATGGAAAACCAAGGCCGGAGGGGCGTGTCTATCCCTTCCACCACGTGAGGACACAGAGGGCACCATCTGTGAGCAATGAGCCCTCACCAGACACCGACTCCGCGGGCGCCGTGATCTTGGACTTCCCAGCCCACAGAACATGGGACAAAAATATCTGTGTTTGTAAGTTACCCAGCTGAAAGGATTTTGTTAGGTCAGTTGCTCTGCACGTCCAATAAGAAAGAGGGGGCAGGGGTGGGTGTCCCCAGAGAACTTCTGCTGAGTGACAGAGGGGAGTCCCATCCCAACCCACCCCCAGACCCTCAGTGAAATTCAGAGTGTGGCCCCTGTGTGTGAGGAAGATCTCAAGGGGGACAGGGCGTAGCAGGGGAGCCAGGGATGTGGTCCCCAGACACGGCCACACCCGTGCCCTGCAGGACTGCCCAGCGCCCACTCTCCCAGGGCCAGTGATCGACTCTTCCAGTCGATGCTGAAGCTTTGGCCAGGACGCTGTCTGAGAAAAGCTCTCACTCAACTGCAGACGTGGCCGAGAATCCAACAGAAACCAGCTCTGACGGGACACGCGCTCCGAGGCCTGAGCACGTCGGGATGGCTTTGCCTCCCAACCCAGGGGGAATCGATGGGCCTGCATGCTCACCGCCCTGAGGAGGAGAGGGTGAAAAAGGACACAGTGGCTGGCTTGTACTCTCCAGTGATGAAAGAGCTGCAAGGGGACATTTCACTCCGTGTGTCCAGGCCCCATGAGGAGAGCGCCAGCACCTTCAGCGCTCTCAAATCTGCGGGTCTCCCATGAGCACTGGGAGGCAGCTGGAGACACGTGGGTGCCCCGGTCCTGCATGCTCCAGGCGCAGCCCACAAGCCTGAGTGGCCAGCACAGAAAAGGGGTGGCCCTTACCCTAGAGACAGCATGGGGAGCTGGCATCCTAGGCCCTGCAGTGCTGTCTCAGCAGACACACACCTGACTGTGGAGCCCTGGGACACGGTGGCACGCGGCTGGACACTAGGTACGTGTTGTCCATCCGACTTCAGAACAACACAAGGGGTGAGCCCTAGTGTGATCCCGCATTTCAGGGAGAAAGCTGAGGCCTGCAGGATTTGACAGGCTCAAGATCACCCAGCAAGTGAGTGCCTAGACCAGGATTTGGACCCGGATCCATTAAACACTTTCCGCTCAGCTGCGTGTCAGCACCTGCAGGGAGGGGTCTGTGTCAGCGCACGTTATGTAAGATCTCCAAAACTTCCTAACCTCCTGTGCTTGCTATTTTTGTCTCTCAGCTGCCTGTGTCCCCACTGAGATCGGTCGAGAATAAAAAATCTTCACGCGAGAGGAGTCCATCTGCTGTCTGGAGAGGCAACAAGAAGAGAAATCTCTGGTTCGGCGGGGCAGAGTGGCGAGAGGTAACGTCCTCGGAGTGAGATTCCAGAGACTTCGGAAGGACGGAGGGGGAGCTGGGTGTCAGGCCCGGAGGGCTGCACCCCAGGGACTCAGGGGTCGGAAGGCAGGCCCTCCCACCATGTGCCCAGAGACATGAAGGGGGATATTCTTATGAGGGTCCCAGAGCCCTGACGACCACGGGCGCAGCCGAGTTGTGGAAGCTAGCATGACACATGCACAGTCTTTGGCCACCGTCATAAACAGTGCCATTCTTTGGATCTGGACAATACCTGTTTTTTGTTAAGTCTCCGTGGCTGCGTCTGTCCTGGCCAGCCCTGGCCTGAGGCTGGCCAAGAGAACCCACACTCCGGTCACCCTGGCTCTCTGGGTGCTCGCCTCATTCCACCAGTCTCACTTTAGATGACAGACCGCCAGAGGGCCTGGGGTCGGGTCTGGCTCCTGGTGATATGTCTATCCCTTGGGGTATCTGGCTCTAGCCACCCACGCCCTCTCCCCGGGGCTAACCCCGGTGCCAGGAGGACTTGCTGCTATTAGAGGGCCCATCACTGCTTCAACGGCTCCTCCTTTGTGCTGACCTAGCTGGGCCCATGACTCAGGAGAGCCAGGCCCTGGACTCCGGGAATCCCTGCCAGGACGCTTGGGGTGGTGGGGGCTATCTTACAGAAGGCCATGTCCCCCCAGGCCTCACCCGGGATCCAGCCCATTTGCCAAACTCGGCCATCCGATATCTCCCCGAGTCCTCGAAACTGCCTTCTGAACGGTCCTAGCGTGGCATGGCCTGCTCCCAGAATTCCTTCTCATGACTTACGCTTCCCCTGAGCACACGGACTCCAAAAAACAAGAGAGAAGCACACAGAGGTGTGCGAGCGAACCAGGGCAGCTCACGCTGGACTCACGCTGGGTCCCGAGACAGGCCCTTCTCCGCCCAGTAACCGCCCTTCAGTTCACGCCAGGGCACGGGCACTGCCTGGAGGCAGGAACGGTGTCTGGAGAGACCACGCTGAGAAGCTGCGAAGCCTTCAAGGCGTTAAACCCTTTCCCCGGCTAGCCCGAGGACACTCACCGCGGCGCTGCGGCTGCCCCGCTCACGCTGAGATAGGAAAGACAACATACAGTTATTCTCTTCTTTTTTGCAGTTCCTGTTAGGGTGAGAGACGAGTTCTGTTTAGAAGTAACTCCAAGAACAGCTTTCCATTTTATGTTCACATTGAAAATCAGTCCGTTTTTCTCCAGCCTCCAAGAGTGTGTTCAGGTGAAATTAAATGCACGTGACCACGAGCTACACTTTTTTCTTTCCTGAACAGGTAAAGGGTTGAAGTCTCATTCCAGCCTCTGCTCCTGTCTGAGTCTTCCCTGTTCTTCCTCCTCCCTGTGAGCCCTGAGCCAGAGTCCACAGGCAGAGGCAACCCCAGGGGTGGACAGAAAATGGGCCCTGGGCTCCGGCAGGAGCAGGGCCGTCTCCCACCCCCGCGTCTTGGGAGCTCTGACTTCCTGGGGGCCTCTGCCATGGTCAAAAGAGATGCTATGGGCACATGTGCCTGTGTACACAGTAGGTGCTCAATACAGGAAAGTGTGAATCCTGACTACACTTGTGTCTTGTGTCTGTACCTTGTTGCCACAGTTGCTTCTTCTCTGGATGAACAATCGTCTCTGCTGGTGACATCCTATCCCTCTGTTAGTCCCAGATTAACTGATACTTCCTCCAGGAAGTAGCCCGATTTCCAGGCCAAATAACACATCACACGCACGCGGAACTAGAACGACACTGAAGCCTCCTTGGTGAGAACAAGGTTCTTTCTGATGCAAGCCTGGTCCCCAGTTGTTCCCCCAGACTCACCCACCCATATTCGTCTCCTGTGGTTTCCTGAATACCCCCTGCTGCTGGGCCTGTCCCATCAAACCCAGGCAGCCGAGGCAACCTGCACTGGGATTTCTGGGACGCAAGGCATGCGAAACGCAGGACTGGCTGTACCCCTGCACCAACGGCCTGGTGTCGGGGAAAGGCCTCCCTCCGTGGGTGGATCAGAGGTCACGGGCTCTGCCACTGCTCTGTGCAGGGTGCCAGGTAAGGGTGTGACCCTGGGACTGAATCAAACTGGCCCAACCCTGCCTTGTACCTTACAGCATTGCGAACTTGGCTGTCTCTGAGCCCCCATATCTGCATCTGAAGGAGGGAACAGAATAACACCCCAAATTGTTCTGGGAAGTCAGGTCTGGCATGTAGCTGGTGCTCACGCCTACTATTATTATAATTTCCAAAAATAGCAGGTGATTCTTCCTCTGAAATACCACTGGACTACACCGAGCATTTTAGCTGGGCTTTATGCACGGCCTGAAAAGCCCACTTCAAGCGCCTTGGATACATCTGTGGTCAACATTAAAAGGTCAAGGTTATGTCTTCCACTCTCACCCTGCCCCTCCAGAGCTTCTTGGTGGAAATTAGAGCCTGTAAGACACTTTGCTGGACACAGCTACACTCTGGGACTGTGTTCAAGAATGCAGCCTCTGCAACCTCGGCTCTTCCAGGCTTATTACACGGCGTGTGGTTGACAGTCTGGACAGAGCCAAGACTCTGGAAGCAGAAGGCCTGGATTCTAATCCTGGATCTTAGTTCTGGCCCTCGTGGCTATCAGCTGTGCGGTCTTTGCTAAATCGCTTGGCCCCTCTGAGTCTGTTTCCTCATCTGTCCCGTGGAGATGCCTCCCTCAAACCTACGACAGCGAGAGGGGAAACCCTGACATATGGCTCAGGTCCAAGCTCCTTGAACTTGCTTCCCTCTCCTCTTGGCCTATTTTACTATAGGTTAAAAATCTCTTATCTGCAATTCCGAAATACAAAAACACCTGGAAAACAATCCTTTTTTTGGTAACTCATTTGGCTGCAAAACTTGACCTGATTTGATGTGTCTATTTATATTACAGACTTTAATCCCACTTATAGTGAATATTCATATGTTTCACTGCAGAGATAATAACATGTTTGATTTGCAAGTGCTGTTCCTGTCGCCTCAGGGGGTGTCAAGTGGGGTGTGGGACACTCTGGATTCTGAACCTCATCCAGCCCCGAGTTTTGCTTAAGTTACAAACCTTTATTCTAGGGGTGTGTCCTGAGCTAAAGACACTCATGTGCCCCTTGCGTGATTTCTGCCATGTCCTTAAACCCGACGTACTATCACTTGCTCTATACATTTTGAATTGAGTCCATGTTTACTTGTTTTCCAAATGACTCTTTTTTTAAATGCACAGAATGAACACCTTATGATACCTAAAGATGTTTATCTACGTGACGTCCCAAATTAGCTCGCAGAGCCCACTGCAATGCACTCCACAGCGCGACGGCTGTCTTGACCTCGCCCGACAGGTTACCTCCTCACCAGCCAGAACTCAAGGAACAAGGGACGTCTGTGAGGTCTGGGTTCTGTCATCATAGATGCTTCAGCAGCACAATTCCACCAAGTGCAGCTGGCTTCCCACCGTGAGCTGGACCCTGCACTCAATCACATCCGCGATGAGGTTTTGTGGAAAACCTACAAGCAGCCAGCAGAGACGGCCCAAGAATCTAGGGTCAAGTTCTCACCGACTTTCTCATCTGATTCTCGCCCCCCAACCCCCAACAGGGTTGGTCGTGTTAGTATAATTTCAAACGAAAAAACAGGCCCACGCAGGTTGGGAGCTTGGCCAGGACCTCACAAGTCGCAGGCAGAGCTGAGAGTCAGTTCAGGTGCCTGCGGCTGACCTGGGTTCTCTCTGCCATGCCAAGCCCGCCTTAGCGGCTCAGGGCATCACTTACACCCCCTTCCACCTCGGGTTTACAGATTCATAGTCACAAAACTGCTGGGAACTTGGGCTTTTTTTCGTTTGTTTGTTTTTTGAGTTGGAGTCTCACTCTGTCGCCCAGACTGGAATGCAGTGGCCGCTCCCGGCCACCGCAGTCTCGACCTGCTGGGCTCCGGCGATCCTTCCGCTTCAGCCTTCCGAGTAGCCGGAATTACAGGCATGCGCTACCATGCCCGGCTGATTTTTTGCTTTATTGTAGAGATGAGGTCTCGCCAAGTTGCCCAGGCGGGTCTCGAACCCGCGGGCTCAGGCAATCCACTCACCTCAGCCTCCCAAGGCGCGGGATTACAGGCTGAGCCACCGGGTTTTTCTTAAACCAGCCTGCTCTCAGACTACAATACCCCTGTGGTCTGGCTATTATCCTCCGCCGGTTCCCGTTAAAAGGCTTGCAGGGGTTGGAGGGGTCTTACAGGCTTCTAGAGGCTGTATCTTAAGAACGGACCCAGAAGAATCTGTAACTATCTTCTCGTTTCCATCAAGTTAGGGGAGTGGCAGTTGGTGGGAACAGGGTGGGGCCCAATCAGCTGTTCAAGGCCACACAGACCACCGTGATGTAGCCTTTTGGTAATCGAGAATCTCCCAGATTATCTGAACAAACAAGAGAATCAGAGGTCTCTCCTACTCTTCCTCTTTTTATCAGAATTAAACACTCATGTTCTCAGCTTTGCTTTTCCCCATGTGTGGGGTCATGAGGAGAAAAATCACGTGGGGGTTGAGGGCCCTGGGTCCTGCGTGCTGGGCTGGTGCATGGCTGGGGCGGGCTCTGAGGCTGGCCCACTGCGTGGGACGGAACACTAGGTGCTGGGGCCAAACAGATGCGTGTATCATCCTCTGCACCGCGGCCAAGCCATTTAACTCTATGAGTCCTACTCTCCTCACCGATAAAACCTATCTCGGGTGAGGCACCGTGGCTCACACCTATAATCCCAGCACTTTGGGAGGCTGGGGTGAGAGGACTTCCTGGGCCCACGGGATAAAACTTATCTCAGCCTGGGCAACTTGGTGAGACCCCCATCTCTACAATAAATTAAAAAAAAAATAGCCGGGCGTGGTGGCGCATGTCTGTAGTTCCAGCTACTTGGAAGGCTGAGGTGGAAGAATTGCCTGAGCCCAGCCAGCAGGTCGAGGCTGTGGTGGCCGGGAGCATGCCACTGCCCTCCAGCCTGGGTGACAGAGTGAGACCCCTACTGAAAAACAAACAAGCAACAACAACAACAAAAAACCTGTCTCAGGTATCAATGAGGATTACAGCCTGGGCAACTTGGCGAGACCTCATCTCTACAATAAATCAAAAATTTAGTTGGGTGTGGTGGTGCATGCCTGTAGTTCCAGTTATGTGGAAGGCTAAGGTGGAAGGATCGCCTAGCCCAGCCAGTCAAGACTGCGGAGGCCATGAGCGTGCCACTGCACTCCAGCCTGGGCGACAGTGAGACTCCGATTAAAAAAAAATGCTGAGCCTGCGTGGCACAAAGTGAGAGGTGGATAAACAGTTCCCTGTCTCTGGTAGAAAGTCGAGGTCTAGGAGGAGAAAGATGAGCAAACGCCATCCTGATCACTGTTCCGCCAACGGACGGCGGCGAGAGCTGAGTGTGACGTCCCGAGGCAGGGTGACCAGCTGTGTGGGGACACAGGGACAGTTGTTAAAAGGTCTTCCCGAGCAGAAGCTTCACCTCACTTTCCAGGTGGGGAAAGGGGTAGAGGTGGGCAGGGATAACAGGCACGAAGCAGAGGGGAGGAGGCGGCCATGCTGTCCGAGGGGCCAGCGTTTGTCGTGCGGCTGGACGGCAGGGGCCGAGATCGGGAGGGAGACGGAGACCACCTCAGCTGCGCAAACTCACACGTGATGGCTTTCTTCCTTAAAGGACAGCAATCTCAAGTTTCTGGCAGGAAAAAACGTACATGAATCTCTAGGCTCTACTCTGACTGGACGGGTTTTTCCTTTTCCTGGTTGTATAACTCGGCGCATCCCACGCCAGATGCCAAGGAAATGCTATTTTAAGCGGTCGGCTCTCGGAGCCTGTTGCGTTTGCTCTGCCGACCCTTTCGCTTCCACTGTGACTTGTGCTCAGATGGTGTTGAGTTCATTTAGCCAATTAACTTCAGTGAGAGCAAATGTTGATTTTCCTTGAAAGTTTTCCATTCTTAGTCTCCTGAGGTTTTGGTATAACTATTTTAGTGACATGGTCATGGGTCGCCTGTTCCAGCTAGGCCTATTTTACTTACCTACTGCTGTGTAACAAGTTGTCCCAAAAGGTAATGACTTAAAACAACTTCTGTGTTTGCTCACTCTCCGCGAGCCCAGTCTGGACGGGACTTCGCCGGACAAGGCTTCTGCTGACCTTGGTGGTGGTCACCCATTGGCTGGATTCAGTGTGGGTTGGGTGGGGTGGGCTCAGCAGAGATGCTGGGATGGCAGGGCTTTCCTCGGCTTCCTCCTATATCCCCTCTCACAGGGTAGCAGGCCTTTTACATGCAGCTTAGGACACCCAAGAGCGCCAAGGCAGAAGCCGCTGGTACTGTTTGAGGCCCAGAGCTGGCACGGTGTCACTTCTGCTGGGCTCGGTTAGTTAAAGCAAGTCATAGATTCATGGGAAGGGGATTACTCGGGAACATGGATACCAAGAGGTCTTGTTTAAGGGGACCCTCAATAAAACCAACGTAAGCGTTCACACTTGGGTTTCCAATGGCTCATAACTCTCCCACATGCAAAATACTCTCGCCCTCTCCAAGACCTCTGAGCAGGTCTGTGGGTAAATGCAGCCCCACAAGCAACCATTGTCAAGGCCACCAGAAAAACGACTCAGTTGAATCCCAAACTGAATGTTAGAATTGTGAGAAAACAGAATGATTGTCGCCTGGAGTCACCGAATTTGGGGGTGGCTTGTTACACCTCACTAGCAAACCACAATGGAAGTTAGAACTCGGGAGTGGGTTTTGTGGGTTTCTGCCCGTAACAAGAACATAAACCATGTGGGCCTTCGCTTTTGCCCTGGGGGGTGAGCGGAAGTTGGAGGAGCCTCGAAGAGGCTGTTGGTGAAGGCTGGAAGGACAGGGAGGATGAGGAGCTGGAGTCCGGAGAAAAGACCGTCTGTGTTTCGGAGCGGTTGGACGCTTGGCAACAGGTTGACCGTGGAAGACGGTCAATGTGCTTGAAGAACTTGGGGATCTGAGAGGCTATTTCCAGGCAGCCTGTGGAAGGTGTTAACTAGTCTCTTCTAGCTGAGCATGATAAAGCACGAACAGACAGAGAAGGAGCAGAAATAAAAGTGTCAACACAGGAAGCCTTGCCAACCCAGGACTTACTGAGTGGGAAAATAAAACGCTTTCTCATTGCAGCTTTTCCAGTTCTGCAAAAGGTTCCCAAATGGCTTGGGAGAAAGATCAAATCGAGGGCGCTGCCACCAATCGGCCTATCTGGGTCAGAATCCAGCCAAGGGTGGATACAGTCCCTTGCTAAAACCTCAGAAAGGTTTGTGGCTGAACCGCCGAAACCCACAGTCAGGCACAAGTCCTAAGAATCAAAAGGACACTTTTCCGCAGTGCTCTGACGGCCCAAAGTATGGCAGGACCTGTCACAAAGTATGGTGGAACCTGTGAGTGTAGCTCTTGTTCATGGAATGAAACCTAATGAGATTTACAGGGCCTTCATGGTTTTAAAGAGAACTGTACTAGCAGAAAGAGTTGGGCTCACAAGCAGACAGCTCAAAATGAAGAGAGACCTCGACTCTCGCCTCCTAAAGGCTGGAAGGATGAGAAAGCTATTCAGCTCCACACACAGGACATTTCTTATGGAAGGAGGAAGAATACTCAGAAGGCAGAGCCAGGAGCCACGGAGAACCACTCCGGGGAGCATGGCTGTCCCTGGAGCTGGGAGGACTGGTGGCATACATCTGGTTGGATTTCAGAATTGACACGCACCACCTGTTATACAAAAAAGACACCTGCACCCACGTGTTCACAGCAGCACCATTCACAACTGCAAAGGTGTGGGGTCAACCTACATGCCCACAATACAAATGTGATGTGTGTGCGTATACATACATATGTATATATAAATATGTATGCGTGTATATCCATATGTACACACACACACACACACACACACACACACACACACACACGCACACACGCATGAGGGGATGCCCCAAAACTGGAATTAAGTTTTGGAGAGCAGACCCCTTGTAGTACAGGGTTTCCTCACTAGGTGAGTGTTCTAGGAACCCATCGTCATCAGCATACCAGCTAGCGTTGTTTTGAGAGGACGCATTTGGCTTTAGTGAATTTTTTTTTGAGATCCTTTCAAAACGTGTGTGCCCATTTCATGATGGGTGATTTACACAGACAATCTACCCACACTGCACTGAGTCTTTAGCAGTTTTTTAACTAATAACGACAGGACCCTGGTGCCCCACCCTCCCTATTCACCAGAGGTCACCACTAGTGACTCTTTATGGTTTCCCTGGATGAAAAAAATCCTCAAAAGGAAATATTTTGCTGAAGTGGAAGAGGTGAAACAAAAAATAGCAGAAGCATAAAAGGCATTAAAAAACCCTTTTGAGCAGTAGAGAAAGCATCTTGATAAGTGCATCAAAAGGAGAGTAGTTTGAGGGTAACTGAAGTTTAAATCTGTAGGAATAAATACTCAACCTTTTTTTTGAGTTGGAGTCTCACTCTGTCGCCCAAGCTGGAGTGCAGTGGCACACTCACAGCCACACCAGTGTCAACTTGCTGGTCTCCAAAGATCCTTCTGCCTATGTCTTCCAAGTAGCAGGAACTACAGGTGTCTGCTATCACACCTGGTTAATTTTTTTTTTTATTTTAGAGACAGGCTTTTCCCAAGTTGCCTGGACTGGTCTCAAACCCACGGGTTCAGGCAATCCATTTGCCTTGCCATCCCAAAGTGCTGGGATTATAAGCTGAGCCACCAAGCCTGGCCAATACACAATTTTTTATAAATACTGTTTTTCTGGGGTCACCGCATATATATTATTTTTAAAACATATATTAATATTCATATTTCTGCTATGTATAATTTT
>NW_007258865.1:2840-39875 GCF_000164805.1 Carlito syrichta | reverse complement strand
ACACACACACACACACACACACACACACACACACACACACCATGGCATACCATTCAGCTACAAGGAAGAGCAAAATAACCACTCTCCAGCTGACTCCCTCTTTGGCTGACTTCACATCCCGCTTCCTCCCTGCCACCCTTATTTTACTTGTAACACCGCAGAGTGATTGGGCTAGAGTATCTGTGTTCTCCCTTGCCCGTAAACCCATGCACTCAGGTCCTACGTCTTGTTTTGGTTGTAGTTCAAGGCCAAGTGAAGTAACAAGTACAAGTGGGTGCTTCACAAGTGCCTGTAGAGTATGAGTCCTCCTACCTGACCTACAAGAAGTTTTATGATAAAACCCATCAGAGTGAGCTGTGTTCTTTGGCTTGGACTTTGATACCCTTGGACACACACCTACCTGCATACGACGTGGAAAGATTCTAAAAAATTTGAAGCCATCTTTCTAGAGCTAAAATGTGATCCAGAAATGTTTGCAGAAAGAAAAACCATATTTTCATTACTCATGTGTTTTGCAAATAACTGTTATCTCTAGACAGTTCTGAGAGAAAAATGGCATTTGTTAGAAAGCTTGTTTCTTAACTTTAACATCTATACTCTGATTGAGAACTGGACATAAGCCAGGACAAGAAAAAATGGCGCAATGTTACAACCACGAAATTCTCTTGTGGAATGGTATTCTATTGGAGCATCCATTATGGCATGTTGCTTGGCTGCTTAAGAAAACCAAATAGCTGAATCAAGTGACATCGAGGTGTAAAAGGTACTGGATCCTCCAAGGGGCCTTCTGTTATTATGTTTGCGCTCTCTCACGCCAGCCCCTTGAGGAGAGGTCAGTATTGCGGTCAACAGCGTGTATGCTGGAACAGACTGAGTTCAAATACCAAGACTGCTACTTAAATAGCTGTGTGTCCATGGTCGACTTTAGCTCCCTGAGCTTTCTTTTCCTCATAGATAGAATGGGATGGGACGGTGGTAGCCGACTTCACAGGGTTGGAGTGATGATGCATTTTAGCGACGTGAGTGCTTAGAACAGTGGTCAGCAGGCACTCAACAGACGTCAGCTTCTATTACTCTCTCTTCCTTGGGATACTCACTGAGCACACCATACCATAAGCCAGGTCCTCTACCAGGTACTAAGAACACCTGGGTCAGCACTTGACCCTACCCTCTCCGAAGGGGTCGGGGGAAGGGTGTCCCTGATCCCAGAGCTGAGACTTGAAACAAGCAGGGGTTTGTCAGGTGAGCAAGAAAGCAAGGCCACTCCAGGCAGTGAGACTCTCAGTGGGGAGCTACCTGGGTGAAGCCCGTGGCATCCTAGGACAACAAGAGGACTTGTAAAACCCAAAGAGAAAACAGGATGGAGGGAGTCAGGGGACACCGTCATTCAGGAACACCATGGAGGACTTTCCTTCGTAAATGGGCGGCTGGTGCTTCCTAGGGCATGTGAGAAGCTACAGCAAACAGAGTGCCTTTTCTGGAGCGTGCGTCTTACACCAAGATTCTGGAAAAAGACATTGTACGTTAACACACACCAGCCCTACATTCTCTGACCCCAAGTTCCTGAAAAGACAGGGAGCAGAGGACACAGCCTGAGTGGCCAACTCTGTGGCTGCTGCACGGGCTCCCTCTGTATCACCAACATGGTGGAAAGGCCTTCTGCTAGGACTCCCGGCGAGCAGACTGGAGTCTCACGAGGCGTATCAGAATCCTGCCACGCCCTCATCTTCTGTCCTCTGCTATTCACAAGCCAAAAGACGGAAACTGTGCTTTGGCCCCACGGCAAGCCACATTTCTTTGTCAGCTACAGCAAGTCTTGCACTCTCCGAAATCCTCCCAACACCCCTGCCTCTTCACTGTCTTTGGAGACTCTGGGTCCCTCTCCTCACCTGGCTCCAACCTGGTCAGTCACTCTCCTGGTCTGACCCCACTCCCAAACCACACTTATTCACTCCCCTCCGTCTGCAGGAAAAGGCGCCCCTTTCTTTTCCGGCTGCAGACGCACCACACCCCACTTTAGTTTCAGATCCAAGCCCCCGGCATCTGGCGTGCCCACTGGACATGGCAGGTCACCGGGCATCTGGCAGCCGACGTTGTGCCCTGGCTCAGTCTGCCACGATGTCTCTCTCCCCAGCATGGAGCGTCCTTGAATGCCAGGGCTGGAAGGCCTCTTTGCGGCCACGCAGGATGACTCTCCTGGATTCACGTTTCCCTTGAGACATTTCTCGAACATGGCCACCGCTCTACCCCTGTGGGTCCTCGTCTTGACAATGGTTTGAAGTGGTGGTTGTTGCACCGGCTTTAATGAGAACGCCAAAGCTCAGAAGCTGAAGCAACGTGCGCCACGTCCCCGAGTGCTGAATCCTGCCTCGGGGCTGCAGCCCTGGATCAGTGCTCTTCACAGTTGTCTACACTGCCAGCCTTGCAGCCTCCTCCGCGGCCCCGTCCTCTGCAAGCGTCACCCTTCAGTCATCACCCCAGAGCCCCCGCGGGCCTCACGTTCGTGCCCTCCGGCTCTGCTCTCTGCCATCATAAACCCTCCTGTTTGATTCGGTCTAGAAGCTCCCCGCTCCCCTCCCTCGACGGCAGGCCCAACACCATCACTATGAAACATGCAGCCGAAAACGTGTCCTGGAAGGCCCTGTGTCCATTAACATATTAACCTTTTCAAGACTCCACACTTACTGCGCCTGTGTCGGCATCGCCAGTAAAACCACTTAGAATCACCCATGAATTCCTTATGGAGAAGAACATCCCTGCTCCTGGGCCAAGATGTCATGATCCTTCTACCCCTGCCTGTGCACTGGGGCAGCTTCTGCCCAGCTGTTCAGCCCGCGGGTTGTGAAAGTAAAGTGGGACCCTGTGAGTTGAGACGCTTTGTGAACTGTCCTGGACGAGTGACACATCGGACGTCGGCTTAATCAAAGTCCCTACGGGTCCTCAGAAGTCCCGGGAGTACTGCAAGCAGCCTCCATGCACCCAGACCTTCCCCTGGGATCCGGCAGCAGAAATCTCAACCCGTATTTTATTACCAGCTCGTAAGAATGTAATTTAACAACCGAATCTAAACTGTAAGTCTTCTGTGTTTGTGTTTCTCTCAACATCTCCTCCTTCCTGACTCGTCCACCCTCCCTCTGCTGTGACCCTCTCTCTCCCCGGGCTCTGACTACAAGATTGGTATCTCTCCAGATCCATCTCAACCTCACACCCCTCATCCTCCACCCGCAGTACCAGTTCTGCAGCATTCAAAGCTACCAATTTTTTTTTTTTTTTTTTGAGTCGGAGTTTCTGTTGCCAGGACTGGAGTACAGTGGCACATTCACAGCCACGGCAGCTATGACCTGCTGGGCTCAGGCGATCCTTCCACCTCAGCCTTCCAAGTAGCTGGAACTACAGGCGCACACTACCATGCCGGCTAACTTTTTGATTTATTGGAGAGACAAAGTCTTGCCAAGTTGCCCTGGTTGGTCTCGAACCCCTGGGCTCAGGCAATCCTCTCACCTCCGCCTCCCAAAGTGCTGGGATGACAGGTGTGAGCAACAGCACCCAGCTGCTACCAATTTCAGGATCTATTCTTCAACTTCCATGTAATTTTGAGAAATCTACTAAAAAACAGACTCAAGAGAGAAATGGGCTATTTTTATTGAAAGCAGGATCTAGCGCTGGAGCTGCTGTCTGGGTTGACAAAAAGGGCATTTAACCGTCCCCACAACAACATTTCAGTCCAGGCACTTCAGCGTGACCCAGCGTCTACGGAGCTGCCACCGCCCACAAACAGGTTATAAAGAGTGTGACCCTCGGAGGCCAAAGAACAGGGTGTCAGGGAACCACCTGTGGTTCACGGTCTGTGACCGTGAGGTTCTCTGCCTGTCCGTGTCTTCGAGGCTGTGAGGGCCAAATGGGACGATATGCATGAAATCTCCTTGTCCATCAGAGGGCTCTGGACAATGACTGGTGTTTTCACGTGGATAATGCTCAGGTTTGGGGGTGACCACACTGAAGGTGCACGGCCAGGCAGGGCACACACGCCAGGTCTCCTGGGGCCTCTCCAGGGTGGGGAGAAGCCCAGGGCCAAGAGCCTGGCCAGCCTGAGGCCCTGATGCCCAGCGCGCTTGAACAGCTAGAGGGGTCCAGCAGGCCAGCTCCAAGCACTGAGAGAGACCTCAGCCTTCGGGCTGTGAGGCTTTTAAGGTACGTGAGAGAATTCGAGCCCCTCCCACACTGCGATCAAGGGCTGGGTCCAAAGCCCGCAGCTCCAGCAGCACGACACAGTGGAACCTGGGCCTCCGTCCTTACCGCACCACCTCAGCCTCGTCAGCTGGCAAAAAAGAGGCGTCTGACGCCCAGGTCGACCATCTTGGCACTTCTGGTTGGGTGAGCATCAACCCAACTCAACCGCCACTTAGAATACTCCATGAGGTGGTTTCTCTTTAACTCTGGTTTCTATGGGCCAGACCCGGTGGCTCACACCTGTCACCCCAGTGCTGTGGGGGGCTGAGGCAAGAGGATTGCTTGGGTCCAGAAGTTCTAGACCAGCCTGGACAACACAGTATGTCTTCATCTCAACAAAAAATAAAAAAGTTAGCCAGGTGTGGTGACATGCACCCGTGGTCCCAGCAACTCGGGCGGCTGAGGCAGAAGAATACCTGAGCCCAGAAGCTTGAGGCTGCGGTGAGCAGTGACAGCGCCGTATCTCATTATACTCTTCCTGAACTGGAATCATTCAAGTTTTATTTTAAAGGGTTACTTTTACATTGTCTTGCTGCAGAGTAAAGATCACTTAATGCAAATAGCAGCCAAATGACTCTATTGCTCAATATATTAAATTGTGTAAACACAAAAGAGCGTGAAGCGTTATGCACTGCAAGCCCTTGGTGGCAATGCTGAACTGCATGGGCCCCTCACGTGGAGGCCCAGTCCTGGTGCTCACGGGGCACCCAAAGACCAGCCTCCGACACCACAGAGCCTCGAGGGAAGGGACGAGCCCCCTGGACTCTGTCCACTCGCCTCCCCCTCACCCAAGTCGTCGCTGGACACCAAGCACATCATGGAAGGCATGGGGGCAGAGTCCATTTGTCCTCAATTGCCTTGTGAACTTCTGAGTTTTACAGAGACAAAGAGGAAGGCTGGATCGTCGTCAGCTCAACTATTTATTAGCTGAGTGGGAAGAGCTTTGCGAGGAGATATAATTATAAAACCTCGGTGTAGCCAGGATCCAGCCCAGATCTCTCAGCCTGTTTGTACAATATGCCAAATGTCAGTTGGCGTGCAGAGGGTGATGTGTTAATAGCAGACAGGCAAAACACTGGCGGCAATTTCTGCAAGGAAGACTCAACAGAGCTGTGCCACAAAGTCAGTTTTCACTTGAAGTCTAACTGCTCAGAACACAAAGAACTGGAAAGAAGTGAGAGTTTAAGCACCTTCAGCACCGTCCTTCTAAAAGTTTTCATTTTCTATACTGGGGAATATGGATACTAAAAGCATGGTACCAACCACCAGGACGTTTACTCTGTAAATTAAGAACCCCTGGTTCGGTGTGGTAGCTCACGCCTGTAATCTCAACACCTTGGGAGGCTGAGGCAGGGGACGGACACACGGACACACACACACACACAGCTTGAGCCCCAGAAGTTCCAGGCCAGCCTGGACAACTTAGTGAGACCTCATCTGTGTAACAATCATCATCATAAACATTCCTAACCCTGAATTGTACTCCACACCTTTAAAATAAAAAACAGCGAGGCACAGTGGCACACTCTTGTAGCCCCAGCTGCTCGGAAGGCTACGGTGGAAGGATCTCCTGAGACCAGGAGGTCGAGGGTGTGGTGAGCTGTGATCATGACACTGCACTCCAGCCTGGGTGACAAAGTAAGACCCTGACTGGAAAAAAAGACCCCAACAAAACCCCTGAAAGTAACCACCCCTCTCGCTTTCCTAGCATAATGCCACTCTAGGGTTCTAAAATTTCACGGAAAAAAAAGAGCCTAGAATTTGGAATCACAAGAGCTGTATTCAAAGAAAGACCCGGCTACTTAAACGGCTACTCCACTCTTCTCATCTGTAAGACTGTGGAATGTGCTGCCCTAACCAACCTGGCTAGAAGAAGGCTATTAGAAAGATCCTCTGATGGCTCTTCTGACGTTGTGATCTGCCCACCCTGGCCATCACGCCTTCAAGTGCTTGGACATATCCTTCCCACTCTCCACCTACCAGTATGAAGGTGTGTCTTCAGTCTTGGGGTTTCCACCCTCACCTCTTCCTTCTGTCATTATTCAGGAAAAACCCAGGCCTGACAGTTGCGAAGGGAAACAAGACGTGAATAACATCTGACTCCCCGCTCCCAGGAGCTGAAGCTCTAGCAGAGGAATGCCCGTGCTATGGCCTATGGAGGGGCAGGTCATTATCATGCTGGTGTCCCACGAGCAACGCCTGTCTGTGTCCACGCCCCTCTGCGGTACAGCACAGCCGCTCTTCACATCAGAGGGGTGGCATCCGTGTCCCAAGCCTCTTGAACTGGGCTGTGTTTTAGACTTGTTTTGCCTAAGGGTCAAAAGCGTTTATAAATAAGTGTTACAGGCTTCTGGTGGCTTCTTCCTGTGCAAGACGATAAAGGGCGAGTCCCACCACCTAACGTGGCAAATCAAAGCAGAACCACACACCTGTCGCGAGGCTTCCCTCTACCCCGACTTGTCCCAAACCCCCAGTTTCCTCATGGTCACCTAGGATGGTCTCCAGGTCCATCCTTGGGGCACGGAGCATGTTCGGAGCTCCCATCTTTGTTTTATGAGGCTGTTTGGTTTTGTCTTCTGTCCAAAACAGCTCCACAATTTTGCAAACCTTCTAAGGGGAGATCGCACGCGCTCAAGGCTCCTGTGTCTCTACCAAATCTCTCTGGGCTTCCATCCCCCAAAAGGCAGCCTTCCAAAATAACCTGCCACCTGCTGGCAGCCGGAGTTGGCAAACGGCTGCGGGGTGAAGGCAGCCAGGGGCATCAGCCCGCCTCGGAAACGCTCACGCCTTCTGGGGTCTGGCTTGGGAGGATTTCCACAGACTTCAAGTACGTGAGTGCCCTGTTCTGTCCAGCTTTTCTGCGGGGCTGGTGGCAAACAGGATCACTGCTAGGAGCTAGTGACAGCTGTGTTGCCCGTTGTTTCCCTCTGCAAATGCAAACTGTCACAACACGCGAGTGCGGAAGGGCGGATGCTTTTTGCATGCATCGGCTCCACCAAGGACCACTTAAGACCTTTCAGAGGGATGGCACAGCTCCAGAGTTACACGCAGCCACCGCATGGCAGCTGAAGCCACACGTGTGTGGAGGGAGGTGTTCCACACGGGGGGAAAGCGAAGCGTGAAAACCGGGCAGTCCAAGCGGCAGACTGTGGTAAGACAGCGAGGCGACCCCAGGGCGAATTTCCCTTCTTCCAATGTTTGGCGAGACATCTGGCCATTCAGAACGGAGACGTCACAAGTTTCTCTGTAAGCTCACTGTGATCGTGTGAGGTCTGAGAGAAGATGTGTCATGCGGCAACTTGAAATGTGGTTCAAGCTCTTTTTATCATTTTTTAAAGTGTCTTCCTCCCCGGAGTGTAGATGTGATGGCTGGTGCTGAAGCAGCCATTTTAGATTGTGAAGTAACTGAGAATAAAAGCTGTGGGTGTAGCCGGGCATGGTAGCGTGTGCCTGTAATTCCAGTACTCGGAAGGCTGACGCGGAAGGATCGCCGGAGCCCAGCAGGTTGAGGCTGCGGTGGCCGGGAGCAGCCAGCGCACTCCAGTCTGGGCGACAGAGTGAGACTCCAACTCAAAAAAAAAAAAAAAAAAAAAAAAAAAGCTGCGGGTGAAGCTGAAGGGTGGGAACCTGGGTCTCTGACCACTTCCTGGAGAGTAACCTTGTACCAGCCCTGGACAACGTGCCACAGGAACTTTACATGAGAGACTCACTTCCATCTTGTTTCAGTTACTGTGTTATTCTGTAGTTTTGTTACTTGCAGCTAAACCTAATTGACTTATTCTGTCAGCCAGGACAACTGGAAAATTTGGGGGAGATTTGCAACAATTTGAAAAAACTCGCAGATGAACTGCATAGCCTAGAAATATTGAAAAGATTGTTTTAAAGTTAGGAAGGTCATGAGTGCATAAACTATATGTAGATACTAGTCTATTTTACCATTTACTACCAAGAAATATACACAAAGCTGTAAAAATTTAAAATTTATCAGCAGCACAGACTCTGCACAGCACCATAAGCATTTGAGGAAAACATGTGAGAATCAGTTTGAATCCCATCTGCGTAAGATTAACTGCAGTACATACCGTACCACTGTAATCATTTCCTAGCCCCCTCCTCCTGCTGTCGAGGTGAGCCCAAGCGTTGTGAGTATCTGCTTAAAATGCTGTGCTGTGCTCTTCATCTCCAGGTGAGCGGTTCGTCTCTCCAGCAAACACATCATGGGGAAAAGGGACCTCACAGTTCTCATGTTTTTCATCGTGTCTGTGCAGTCCTGTAAACCTTGGACTCCACACCGAGGGGCCCACGGGGAGGGCCACTGGTGATGCAGGAAGTGTTCCCAGGAAGCAGAGATGTCATGATGCCACAGGAACAAGCTGAGTTGCTTGAGTGTCCTTTAGACCGAGTCTACAGCTCGGGATACCGCTCTTCCGAGGTCAACAAATCCAACATAAAATCCAGCCTAAGGCCTATGTTAAGAAAGGGAAACTTACTGCACCTCTGCTAGCAGACAAAAACACCTTGCACTTTTTGCAGAGGATCTTTTTATCCTGTGTTGAAAATGCAGCTTCTGTGTTGGTGCTGGATTGCCATGGGAAAGGCCTGCCTGTAGACTGATGTGATTCAAGAAAAAGCAAAGTCATTAAGTGACAACTTAGAGCAAACGGAAGACGAAAGGTCTCGAGTTGGGGAGTTTAATGCCAGCAAAGGATGGTTTGACAATTTTAGAAAGAAGTGTGTCTTTGAAAATGTCAAGATAACAGGAGAAGTAGCTTCTGCTGACCAGGAGGCGCAGACAAGACTCCAGACCCAGAGAATCACGGGGAGAAGGGCTATCTGCCCGAAGAGGTTTTAACACGAATAGGACGAAGTGCCTTGCTCTGGGTGCCAGCAAAAGCCGCAGAGGACCTGTCTTAGTCAGGCAGAGGAACAAGCCCAAGGATCAAGGCAGAAGGGATGGGCTGCCTTGACTGTCCTGCACGCTGCCGGTGGGTTCCTCATCAGGACTGCCCTCGCCACAAAACCGCTGCCCCCTCGAGCCTTGGAGGGGAAGACAAACCCCAGCAGCCAGTCTTCTGGTTGTACGACGGGGCGGCCTGGACAGCGAGAGCCTTTCTTCTGGATCAGTTCTGCCGATGTTTTGTACCTGAAGTCAGAAGTACTGTGGCATAAGGGACTACCTTTCAAAGCTTTGTCTGCACATCAGACGAGGTCCCTGGCCTCCCCAAACCCCTTGAGTTCAACACTAACAGCTTTGAAGATGTTTCAGACACAACATCTCTAACTCAACCTCTGGATTAGGGGGGTCACAAAGACATTTAAGTCTCGTTACTCACAGTGTTCTAGAGAAAGGGTTGTCAATGCTACGGAAGAGAACCCTGATAGAAAGAACATCCTGAAGTCTGGAAAAATTACACCACTGAAAGGTGCCATCATCATCAAATTGCCTAACATCAAATTATACTACAAGGCTACAATAACCCAAGCAGCACGGTACTGGTATAAAAATAGACATATAGACCAATGGAACAGAGTAAAGAACCCAAAGCTGGGTGCAGTGGCTCATGCCTGTAATCTTAACACTTTGGGAGGCCAAGGCAGGAGGATTGCTTGAGGCCTGCAGTTCAAGACCAGCCTAGACAACATAGTAAGACCGCGACTCTACAAAAAAAGCAAAAAAGAAGCCAGGTGTGGGAGTATGAACCAGTAAGCCCAGCTTCTCAGGAGACTGAGGCAGAAGGATCACCAGAGCCCAGGAGGGCGAGGCTACGGCAAGTCGTGATTGTGCCACGGTGAGACCCTGCTTCAAAAAAACCAAAGAGAACCTAGAAATAAGGCCATGTACTGACAGCCAGCCACCTTCGAAGAGGCAACAAGAACATACACTGGGGAAGAACACTCTTCAATCAACGGTGCTGGGAAAACCGGACTGTCACGTGCAGAGTGTGAGACCGGACCCCCACCTCTCCCACGCACAAAGACCAACTCACGAGGGACTAGAGACTTGAATGCAAGGCCAGAAACTATAAAAACGTCAGAAGAAAGCCTCGGGAAAACTCTTCTGGACGTGGGTCTAGGTCAAGAATTCGTGACTAGGACCGCAAAAGCACAGGCAACTGAAACAAATCAGACCAACAGGACTGAATTAAACTGAAACCCTTCTGTACAGAAAGAGAAGTCATCAAAGAACGAACAGACCACCGGTGGGATGGAGAAAACACCTGCAAACTACACAGCCGAGAGGGGTGTATAGTTTGTATATTCAGAACTTACAAGGAACTCAAACAGCAACAAAGCCCCCAAATAATCCTATTAACAAGTAGGTTAAGGGCATGAGTAGACACTTTCCAAAGATGACAAGCAAATGGCCAACAAGTATATGCAAAAACGTTCAATACCACTAGTCATCAGAGAAATGCAAACTGAAACCACAATGAGATACCATCTTATCCCAACAGAATGGCTATTGTTTTAAAACAACAGATGCTGGCAAGGATACAGAGAATGTAAGTTAGTACAAACTCTACGGAAAGCAGTAGGGAGACTTCTCAACTAAAACGAGAACTACTACACAATCTAGCAATCCCGCCACTGGGTGCCTCCCTAGAGGAAAAGAAAATCGTATCAAAAAGACACCTCCACTCAGGTTCATCACGGCACCATCCACAAGAGCAGACATGGAGTCCACTCATGTGTCCATCAACAGAAGGCTGGATAAAGAAAATGTGGCCTAGACACACAGTGGCATCCTACTCGGCTGTCAAAAGAATGAGATCGGGCCGGGAGCAGTGTCTCACACCTATAATCCCAGCATTTGGGGAGGCCTGAGGCCATGGGTTCAAGACTAGCCTGGGCAACTTGGCGAGACCTCATCTCTACAATAAACCAAAAAATTACCTGGGCGTGGTGACGCATGCCTGTAGTTCTGGCTACTTGGAGGCTGAGTGGAAGGATCGCCAGAGCCCAGCAGGTCAAGGCTGCGGTGGCTGGGAGCATGCCACTGCACCCCAGCCTAGGCGACCGAGTAAGAGATTCTAACTCAAAAAAAAGAAGGAGATTGTGTCGTGTGTAGCAACATGAGTGGAACTAAAGACCATTATCTTAAGGGAAACAACTCAGAAAGACACAGATGGCATGTCCTCACTTACAAGAGGGAGCTCAAAGAAACAGAGTGTGGGGTGATGGATGGTGGAGACGCAGAGGGGAGGGGTGGGGGTGATGAGGGGAGGTTGCTTGGTGAGCTCCATGTGTGTTGCTCAGTGACAGGTGCACCCAAGGGCCTGTGCGCCACGATGCGATGTGTCACTGCTGCAAAAGTGCATGTGTGCCCCATGAACAGACACAGATTTTAAAAAATGAAATAAAACAAAAAGAGGTCATCGTTGTCATTTTAAAAAAGCTGACAAGGCCAGCACAATAAATTCCTGCTAGAGAACACTGTGTCCAGTTGTTGAGCACAACTTCACCAAGTCTACCACAGAGCCAACTCAGGAACCCATGAGAAACTGTGGATCTGGTCAAAAAGGTGGGGAATCAGGGGTTTCAAAATGTGGGTCTCGGAGAAATTCAAGACCTGGTAGACGGCACACCAGAGGAATTCACGGCAGACGCCCTGATGGAGGGCGAGCTTCCAACCAGGGACAGGCGAGGAGGAAGACGAAACAGTGCCAGGCGCAAGCTGACATTCCACAGTCTGCAGCAGGGCCCCAGTGACTCGCAGCTGCTTCTGACTTATCTTACAACGTGACCCTTATGATACGAGGACTGCGACGGAAGAAGATGGTGGAAGAAAGGCTGGCATGGAATAAAAACATTTTTAGAGAAATGAAAAAGCAGAAAGTCAGAAGTTGCAGTGCATTTTCACAAAGTGACACACAGCGTGCCCACCTCTCCTTCCCCCAACCTGTGCCCCCAAGACTCAAGACCGGTCCCCCTTCTCAGCCTACTCATCATGAAGACCTATATGACGACCCACTTTCCTAAACAAACAGAAGATGCGTTTTCTCTTCCTGATTATTTTTGTAACCCTTTTTTCTACTGTACTGTTAAGAATGCAGCACACAATACACACACACATAATATGTGCTCACCAGCCACTGAGGTCCTCAGCAAGCTTCTGGCCAACAGTAGGTCTGAGCAGTTAGATCTGGAGGGGGCCAAAAGTCACAGGCAGAGGTTTCACGGCACAGGGGCTGGCGTCCCTCACCCCTGCACTGCTCAAGGGCCAACTGTAAATCACCTGTTGATGGATTATCCACACACCTCCTGAATTCTGGGGGCACCTCTCCTTGCTTCTGGCTGTTTCCTTCTCCTGCTGCCAGTCATGCAAGGAACATGACTCTCCTTTTTTTTTTTTTGAGTCGGAGTCTCACTCCGTCACTCAGGCTGGAGTGCAGTGACACCCTCATGGCCACCGCAGCCTTGACCTGCGGGGCTCAGACGATCCTTCCGCCTCAGCCTTCCAAGTAGCTGGGCCACCACTCCCGGCTAATTTTCTGATTTATCGTAGAGACGAGGTCTCACCAAGTTGCCTGCCTCTGGGCTCAGGCAATCCTCTCGCCTCCGCCTCCCAAAGTGCTGGGACGACAGGCATGAGCCACTGTGCCCGGCAGAGCATGACTCTTAAAATTTACATGTTAATCTTCGGGCTTGCTCCAATCACGAATAACAAGAAAAAAGCAAGAAAACACCCCACGATGCACTCCAAAGTGCAACAGAGCTCCTATGCCTGAGACTTTCTTCACTTCCACTTTCTAGAACCTGGCGGCGCTGCCTCCCCTTGGCAGATGCCATACTGTTTCTGTCCTCACTTCTCTCAGGCCTTCCCTGCCCACTCCCACTTGTGACGGCCGGTCCTGTCTACCCGCTTTATCCTGCCTCCTTTATCTTGGCACAACTGGCCACCACCTGACAGAAAACCCATGTAAGCGTATATTTGCTTTTCTCTGTTCTCTGCCCCAGAGAGGGTAGCGTGCTCTGTTCACTCAGTGCCCTTCTCCGTCCCTAGCACAGAGCATGCAATAAAAACACACAGGATTTGTTAAGTGAATCTTCCGACCGTAGGCACAATTCCCTCAGATTATAGATGAGAAAACAGAGGAGACGATGACTTCAGGAGTCTGGAGGAAAAGGGGGGCCCGGCAGAGAACAGGCACTTGAGTTCCTGCAGCTGAGGTCTCTGCTGCATAGGCATGGAGGACGACTCCATGCATGGACAGAGGTGGATTCCAGGCCACTCGGTAATAACACCGCAGGCAAACGCGCCTCTCTGTGCCCTGATTTACCCACCACAAGGCAGGGGTAAAAACAGCACCGACTCAACGTTGTTATTAAGGCGATTAGGCGTGATGATGTGTATAAATAGCACAGTACACAGCAGCCCGTGTCCAACCACAGGGAGCAAAATTGGTATGATTACTACTGTGACCATCATCTCACTTGGGCTCAAGGGTCCATTTTCTAACATTTCCCAAACAATGTACCGTAAGACTGACTGGCTTCTGAGTCCATAACAATGAGAAAGAAGAGGATTTGAGAGATAAAACAGCTGCCAGAGGCAGGAGCAGAGGGAAAAAAGGAGGAAAAAGGGAAAGCTAGATTTCTAGGGTGCTGGATTAGATTTGCTTCACAACGGCTTATACAGAGCTTTGGGAGAAAATACGCACACTGGTGAGGCGTCTACCATAACCCTCATGTGAGTCGCCCCAAGCTCTCTCTGGCACACTCCGTAGCCCTGTGTCTCAGGCGTAGATTTCAGCGAGGCGATAAAAAAGTACCACTTACTGTCTCAGTGACATTGCTACCACCTTGGAACACATCTGCTCTTACTGATCCTATTTTCTTCAGTAACAGAATAACCAAGGCCCTCTGAGATTAGTCAGAAAATCAAATTTTAAAATCAAAGCCACATTCCAAATTTCTTAAAAGATATTTTTTTTGTTCACCTCTGTAAAAACATTGGTCACCGTGTAACATACAGTGGCAGCAAAATGCACCCAATTTACATGCATCAAGTTAATAAACCATAACACTTGAACAACACAAATTTTAAACAAACAGTATTAAAGCAGTTCATGTTGCACTTAGCTCTAGTTCTCGTGTTCCTAATGGAGAAACAGTTATTAGGAGAGTTCCCGTTTTAACCTGCAGTAAAGTTCTTGGTGGCAAGTCACATGAAACAATGATCATATGAAGTTATTACTTTAAATAACCGGTCCTCAGAAATCACTTGGTGCAAAGCACCATACCAGGGTAGATTCCGATCTTTAAAAATGTACACCCTTAGTTATGGAAAAATGTGCTCAATTTTTTGAAAATTAATTACCTAAATGATTCAACTTTTTATTGTGTCCATAAATTAATGTACAGCCCATGTTTTGACACCTAAAATAATTCTGCAGATGTTCAATTAAAGTGACAATTCCCTAAGACTAGGTTATTTTCAAGAGTAAAAGAAGAAAGCCAATAATCAAAAGCCCTTTCAAAAGCCCTTTCTAAACTCACAGGCAAGGTTTCTGATATGGGATTTAATTAGTAAGAAGAAAAGTTAAGCACCACAATAAAATATATTTTCAGAAAACAGAACAGACATCATCAATATACAAGTTAGGGACAGAAGCACTTACACATTTACCCCCCTCAAAAAGAATTAAAACATCACTCTAATCTTAACAATCTGAAATTTTAATAAGGTTTTTCTGGTGTCTGTGTGGTATCATATGGAAGATGCAGACCACAATTTCGTTCAAGTTCTATAATTCCGATTTGACCCAATGAAAATGTCATATTATTTGTGTGTAAGAATGCTCTCTATTTCTTTTTAGATTGTATGATGTCTTTTCTTTTTTCCCTCAAAAATCTATGATAAAAGGATAGCACTTAATCATTCTGAAGTACAGAGGTGAGAATTTATGACAAACTGCCTTAGGGAAAAAAGATCTCTGAAAATAAGAGCTTAAAGTAGTTTTGTACAAATAAAACTTTGAGAGAAGACTATTGTAACACAGCCATCCTGCAGCCTGCATTCCTTCGCATCTATTTAGCAACATAAACAATTTCAGTGGCCAAAATTTTATTGTGACTTTAATTTTGCTTTCTCCCCTCCACACTGTATTTAATTACTCTGTTACAAAGAAGAGTAAGTTTTTAGCATGTATAACAGACCAGTTTTGTTCAGAAAACTAAAAGGTATAACCCATATATGATTTTACTTAAGTCAGATATACAAGACTAGAAATAAGTAACTTCAACCTAGAATATGCTTTCAACACCACAAGAACAGAAAAAAGACCAAAAAAAGGAGAAAGGATTTCTCTTCATACAGCTTTGACTACACTAGCAAAAAAATCAAAATAGTAAACATTTAGTTTTGACGTCAAAAGCAATTCCCCATAAATAAAATTCACTAAGCAAGATATAACGGGATGAGGATAATGAGCATGAAGCATTCAGACTCATTCCGTTCAGGTGACACGGCACGCTGAAGGAAAACATCCTTCCCAAACAACGCGATTCGTATCTCAGTAACCCTTCAAGCTCAGCTGACCTTCGCCGCTTAGACCAGAGACCTTCTCAGAGTTCCCATTTTCTACTTCCTAACAAATAAAAGTTTTAGCCTCTCAGTTTCTGAGTGTCATGTCAAATCCCTCGGTTTATCCTAATTCCACAATCCCCACTTAAAAGACTATAAAATAATAGTTTCTTCCTCAGGTGTTCAGAATTGACCATGTAATTACTCAAAATTAGGAAGTTACAGGTAAAACAATAACTAGAAATAAGTACACTTGTTAGCATACGTGGTTTTACAGAGTAGGGAGACCACAGAATTGCTCTTTCTGATTAACCTCTGGCTCTTAAAACCATAAGATCAGAAAATTAAAATGAGTACCTAAAATACTTCAAATCTTCATCTGTATTCATTTTGAATAGATGTGAGAGTTAAGACAATGACTGAAATTATACGATTGTAAATGTTTACTGTGAAACAGTACAAAATTGATGTTGCCAAAAAGAGATTAAAAATATTAACTGATATTAAACATTAAGCAATTTGGAAAAATCCCAAGGTTGCACTGTAACTATCAGGGAACAACAATAATAACCCCCAAAAAATGCTTTCATGCATGTATACGTGTCGAGTAACAAATAAGCAAACCCCAAGTCAATACAGTACATCAATGACCGGTACTTAAATAATATTTTGATATATAAGGAAAGAAAAAGGAAAGATAAAATGCTGACTGCCATTGATGAAAAAGCATTTCAACAATTTACACAAAATGATACTAAACAGTTTCTTAAAAAAGAAGTCCTAAGAAGGTCAAGCCACAATAAGTTAGTGTTTCCATAATACATGCTGAGTTATTTGATCCCATATCTAGACACTGTTAACTGTCTGAATCCTAAATGTCGGACAGCGTAATAACTGAGGTACATTAGTTTACATCTTCTGATAGGGATTCTAGGAGGATTACTTTTTCGTTTCCAGTTTTTCATCTTCTTCACTTCCGCCAAAGAAAATCAAAGGAAACATTCCTAGAATGCAGCCAATAGTCACCCCAACAGCTTTGCCCTAAGGAAGCAAAAGAGAACATGCTTTAAATGTTGCTTTATCTCTGAAAAAGGCATTCTTGCTTAAGTATCTAGGATAACAGACAATTACAGTATACTATAAAAGTAAACTGTGAATGCATTTATTTTGATCATAGTAACTTAAGGGCAAAAATAAGCTACAAAAAATGTTATTAGAACAAATAATATCTGAGGTTCAAAGAACCAGAAGTTTTTAAAAATTGCCTTTAAAATAACATCAGATAGTCAAATAGAAATACACTTTAAAAAAACTGTACATATATTTTAATGTAAAAAGACAGGAAGGCAGGAAAAACAGTCTCACCAACTTCTCTCAATATATGTGGCTATACTACCTAAGTCTACATTCCCTGTCAGTACCCATCTCTGCGTACTCCTAGTATTTGTATGCACAATCATTATGTAAACAATAGCTTTGCTCTCTTACCCCACCCTCTACAGCCACATATTATAATACACTCTCTTCCAAAGTGCTGTACAAACCTAACATAAAGACTTAGAAAGTCCGCTGAATTGATGGGTGTGTCATCCACCTAAAGCTCTCCTTAGCATTAAAATAAAAACAATCACTGCTCCTTCACCATTAATAAGCAAAATAATAATGCACATTCTGTGTCTAGGTCTTCCCCAGAATTTATTTAAAAATAAAATAATATTTATGCATCTTCATAAGGTGTGGCCATGCTGTGCATCTTTGCCAAAACTGCACACACATATATACCTGTTTCACCTGTATGTGAATATACGTAAATACACACAGTAATCTCTCTACAAGCTCACCTATATCATAAACATGTTTTTATTTTTGTAAATGGTTTTGTAAATTTGCATTCCTACGATACCTATCAAGTTCAAACACTTTTCAATTAAGTTTCATTTCTTCATATAAGCACTTATGGAGAAGCTACTAAGTGTAAAACTGTGCTGAGTGTCCCAAGGAGACAGGCGAATCAGATGCAGTCTGTTTCTCCCCTCCAGGAATGTCCGGTTAGACACACAGGGAAAGACAAAGTAAGTTTTGTCAAACCTAGATGCTGCGACAGTCACGTCATCTGCAGTCTTGAATAAAATGTCTTCTGTACAGTGGCCCTTCAGTTATCAGATGTGACAGCTTTTCTAACAAATTTCCATGGGAGACATTAATACTTGGACAAGAGAGTTCATAAACACGTCCACCCCTGTTATTTTGGGATTTTGGTGGTGGTGACAGTAGCGGCGGTAGCATGGCCATGCTTTTTATCAACAGTCAAAACAGGTATTTTCATCAGGCCAAAATTTGAAAAGGCATCACTCCTCCAGAGCTTTAACAGGCAGAAACGCTCTGCACTCTGAATGCTGACGGAGTCCATGCCAGGTTCTTTTTTTGACTCTCACATTTTCATTCACGGATACACGCAGAGAGAGATGATATTCTATTTTAGACCCTGACCCTCCCACACACACCAAGTGACCGTTGCTGACGGGCCCCACTTCCACCGCCACCCACAACGCAGAATGCTGCCACCATCACGCTAGAGACCAAGGCCTTTCCCCCGCCCCACGAGAGGAACGCTAGACAGCGAGTGCTGACCCAGTCACCTCAGGGAGACAGAAAGTCAACAGGGCAGGGGGAAAGAAAGAAGTGACATTCTTTTCTGACTCCCTGATCCACACCTAGCACCAATTTTTCCACTGTGAAAACAGTTATCACTGTGCGCAGTGACTCAAGCCTGTAATCCCAGCACTTTAGGAGGCCGAGGTAAGAGGACTGCCAGAGACCACGAGTTCAAGAACAGCCTGGGCAACTTGGTGAGACCTCATCTCTATAAGAAATCAAAAAATTAGCTGGGTGTGGTAGCGCACACCTGTAGTTCCGGCTACTTGGAAGGCAGAGGCAGAAGGATTGCCTGAGCCCAGCAGGTCGAGGCTGCAGTGGCTGTGAGCGTGCCACTGCACTCCAGTCTGGGTGACAGTGTGTGAGGCTCCATCTCAAAAAAAAAGTTATCTACATGTCAGTACTAAGTCATAAGATTAACTCTAGGCCCCATAGTTACCCTGGGGCTAATCTGAGAACTTGAGTCTGCTGGAATACGGTTTTGTAAAAAATATTTTCCAAATTTCAAACAACAAAATTAAAAATGAAGTTTTAAAACGCACCCATGTCAGTTGGAACCTGCATGCATATTTGTGTATATTCTGTTATGGGGGAATCTCAGAGGTGGCTTATATGATGAATGCGGGCTGATCACTAACTTCAAATACTCGCTACTCGAGCTGTGTATAAGCAAAAGGCTGTATTGCAAAGTAGCAGGTCTGACCCCAACATAAACCAAGCAGAGTCAACAGCCAGGAACAGAATCACGCGCTCACACACCGTGCGGGGCCTATCACCACCCCCCACCCCCCACACACTAAATACTAGCTCAGTAATTGAGGTGTTTTGTCACAGAAGAAGGGAAATGAACGCGCTTATAATATAGAAAGAAAAGAGAATGATCAATTATGTGAAAAGAGGAGACCCCAGAAAAATAAACTTCTTCTGGTCCCAACTGTAATACTAACATTTTTAAGACCAATTTGCTAAAATGTTAGAATATCATTATTTGCCTCCAAACTCTGGCTGATATCAGCTGGCTAGTCTCTCCTCAATTTACCTTCAAATTGCAAGATATGGACACATAATTAAAATGATGTCAAGTCCTAACAGGCAAATAGGTCTTCAATGTTTCTACACACTCTTTCTACAATTTGATTGAAAACTAAACACTTCCCTAGTTTAGTGGTCACCCTCCTACTACCCATATTTAAAGGGAAGTCATTTCAGATACAAAAAAAGAAAATCCAAGGCTGGGTGCAGTGGCTCAAGTCTGTAATCCCAGCACTTCGGAAGGCCGAGGTGGAGAGGACTGCCTGAGCCTATGGGTTCGAGAACAGTCCAGGCAACTTGGCAAGACCTCATCTCCACAATAAATAAAAAAGTTAGTCAGGCATGGTGGCACGTGCCTGCAGTTCCAGCTACTTGGAGGGCTGAAGCGGAAGGATACCGGAGCCCAGCGGGTCGAGGCTGAGGGGGCCGGGAGCGTGCTACTGCACTTCAGCCTGGACGACTCCAACTCAAAAAAAAAACTCCAAATATTATCCTTCAAGAAAAGCAGAATAGCTACTGAACTACTACCATTAGCAACCCCAAAACAATTGTCTCAGCACTGATAAATAATATCTAAAACAAGGAACGTTAATACTATTTAACATGAATGGTTCAAATAAAGTATAAAGTATTATTGTATAAAGTTCAAACTGCTTTGTCGAGGAACACCTATCCTTTGTTTAAATGTTGCATTAAGGCATTTAAAGTGATGAGTGATGGATTTAATTGCCCTCTTACCTACGTGTGTATTTCTATGCCCCGTGTGGATATTTTTCATGTACGATTTCCATTTACCACCAACAAAGAAATTCATTCTAATGCTGTCACTAAAACAAGTTTAGTCTAATTTAATTTGAATACATTCAACTTATATTTTACTCTTCTTCTTTCACCTCCCATGAATGTTTCAATGCGCTGCCATTTGGTTTCCCCCTCTCCTATCAATCCAACTGCTCAGGAATACTCACCACTCAACGACTACAGACCAAGTGCAAAATAAAACTCTCAGAAACCTTACTCGACTTCTTTATCTCAAGAGAAACTGATCAGCATTCATTGCTGCTAAAACTTTTTCCTTGCAAGCTTCCATAAGATCATGACCCCTTAGTTCACTCTTGGGTTCTTCAATTCTGCACATTCTCGCTGGACCAAAATCTACCAAATGTTAGTGTGCAGCAGAGTTAAAACACAAATTGCTGGGTCCCATCTCCAGAATTCCAGATGCTGTCCATCTGTAGCAGATCTGAAGGTGGCCCCCAAGTCTCTTCCTCCTGGAACCTAAGACCTTGCATAATCTCCTTTCCCTGAGCATGGATGGGATGCTGACCTGCTTCTAGCAACAGGAGGGTGATGGCTTATGTTACCAGCAGACTCTTTCTCTGAGGAAGCAAGCTGCCAAGCTGTGAGAGGCCCTGGTGAGGGGGCCACATGGCACAAAACCGCAAGTGACCTCTGGAGGTGAGGGAGGCCTCCAGGAGACAGGAATGCCCTCTGGTCAACAGCAGGTCCGAAGCTGGGTCCCCCACAGCCACAAGGAAATTGATTCTGCCAAAGACTCAAGTAAGCCTAGAAATGGATCCATCCTCCGTTGAGCCTCCAGATGAGAACTGGTGGGCACTGATGAGTCTTGCAGGGGACCCATGGAAGCTCTGCCTGGCTCCAGGCCCACAGAAAACGAAAGACAATAAATACAAGCTGCCTGAAGCCGCTAGGTTGGCAGTAACTTTTTACACAGTTGATAGGCCTGAAACGGAGACTGAGCATTGACATTTCTAACAGGTTCCTAGTCCTGCTGGTCCTGCGGGTCCCGGCAGCATGCTTTGGGAACTGCGGTCCATCCAGTCTCGCCTTCTCCCGTGGTTCCAGCTGTCACCTACGTCAGTGAAGCCTACAGGGAGCTTCCTATTGAACACTGCGGTCCCCCTCCATCCCAGCTCTTCCGATCTCTTCGGTCTTCTTCTGCCTTCTCTTTTTGCTCCTGGAATCCCTTTGAGTGTGCAACGCACCGAAGACTTTTACTTGCCAGACTGGCTCGTTATCTACCTCCCCACTGCTGGAATGCAAGAGCCATGAGAAAAAAAGAGTTTGTTTTGTTACCTGATGTATTCAAAACTCCTGTACCTGGCATACAGGAGGTAAACAACAGATATTTGTTGAATGAACACATGACAACACACATCATCTTCAATTCAGACCTCAAACTCTTACCTTCAATCCAAACGCCCAGTAGGTGCCATCACCTGGTGCCCAAAACAGAGCCCACTCTCTTCCTTTACAGAACTGTTCTTCTTCCTATTTTCCTTGTCTTAACCAGGGGCATCATGATCCATCCAGCATCCTTCCCAGCTCGAACCCCTGGCTGGCTCTCCATCACTTAGGTGTGAGGCACAAGTTCCTTAGCGCACACACACTATGCCCTTCCTGTCTGGTCCATGCTTACTCTCCAATGCCAAGTTCTACTGCTGCTCCTACCCCTGGCTACTACATTCTAATCCTCAAATCCCTGATTTCTTGTATTTCTCTGCACATACTCTTTTTTACCACGCCTTTCTACTTGTTAGTCAGGATACTTGAAATTCTCTTGTTCCTCTAGGAAACGTCTCATCAATCATTCCAAAGTCAGCTTAGATCCGATAATCACCAAGAAATCATCATTCCCCCCCCCTCGCAAAGACACTTCTTTCCACATGGTATTAATTCTCTTACTTGCACCACCGCTGTATCTTGTGTATAGTCAATTACTGCACGTGCCACACTAAATGGTCATTTAATTCTCAGGCCCGACTCTCCACCTGAGCAAGTTCCTTAAGGATAATCAGTTCATCATTCAATTTAAATTCTCCAGTCTCGAGCACCTAACACATACCCCTTAATATTAACTGAATTGTATAAGGATTACTAAAAAAATCAAGTATACCTACAAAAACTGAGTCAATACACAAGTTGCCATTCTTCTGAAAACTGCTAAGGCCTAGACAATTTTTGTTAATAATACCACTCAAGTCAATTTTAGTCTCACATTTTTCAAGGGCCTCCAGCTACCCAAGTTCATTATCATAAGCCATATAAATTACTTACCAAATGTGTACTAAGACGTGTTTGCCACATGTCAACTTGCTTTGGTGTGAGATCAGGGATTGATAAGCCTAACCTGGAAGCCAAAGCTTCAACGTAGCCTGCAAGTCTGTAAAAAACACAAAACAAGACGACAGAATACAGGTTTTTAAAGAGATATGCAAATATCCTCAGATAGTACAAAGTTAAATACTGCAAAAAAGAAATGAGACAATTTTATACCTGGACCTGGCACTATAGAAATAGCATAAGCATTTTTACCACTTTTGATTTTTATTGCCTATAAATGTATCCTTTAAGAATATTTCCAGCCAGGCGCAGTGGCTCATGTCTACAATCCCAGCATTTTGGGAGGCTGAGGCAAGAGGACTGCCCGAGCCCACGGGTTCAAGACCAGCCTGAGCAACATGGCGAGACCCAGTCTCTATAATAAATCAAAAAAATGAGGTGGGTGTGGTGCTGTGCCCTGTAGTTCCAGCTACTTGGAAGATTAAAGCAGAAGGACCACCTGAGCCCACCAGGTCGAGGCTGTGGGGACTATGAGCATGCCACTGCACTCCAGCCTGGGTGACAGAGAGAGACTCCAACTCAAAAAAAGACTATTTCCATATTAACATACTTAATACAAAGGAAAATTAATTGTCTTAGAGCAATGATTCACTATCATTACTCTCAAAAGAACAATTCAAGACATATAAAAGAACTTTACAATTACAATTTCTGTACTTATTCCAAATTCAAAGCAAAGCACTTTAACATATGATATAAATTGATAACTTATCAGAAAGCAAACATTTCTAAAGTTCCTCAGATTGGTAAACTAAGAAAAACAGCCTAAAACTCTCAGACCAATCTCAAGTATTCTATCAATTCTAAGTTGCCATCATTTATTGGATATACTCTTACTTTATAAACTGGCCAATTAAACTATGTATACTGTCAACCATAGATGAATCCTGATATCAGAAATGTTAAGAATGTGCATCTGGGGAGACACCTCTTATCAACAAAGGTGCCTGAACGAAGCATATTTGTATACCTAAGCCTTAACTGTACCCCACAATATCATAATAAAAAATATTGATTAAAAAAAAGAATGTGCATCTACGAATCCATAAAATGTGGTATTCGTTATTTAATAATATAAAAGAGGAGAAACAGTTCTTAAACATAAAGATTCTCAGCAAAATCTTCATCTGTAATAAAAACATAACTGTTTTATAATATAATTTAAACCAAATGGTTTTAAAATCTATTAGATCATTTGATTTTACTGAATATATCAGAAAGATGCATAGTAGCTATAATATTATCATTCACTTTAATGTTGGAAACTGGCAAGTGGAATGTTTAAGAGGTCACACCATGACAGATTTATGTCAGGAATGTCAAGCACGTATACAGTACTCCTGCCACGGTCCTACAGGAAAGAGATTTTGTTTTTAAGAGTAGCTTTGGCTCTGAACTCCAGTGCAGAAGTCTAATCTAGAGGGCTACATCACTTACAATACTGTCTTTGCTAGACTATAGGATCAAGCAGACTCCTACTAAGCCCAAATCCCAATCTCAAAGCGTAACACTCAAATGAGCCAAGGAAAAAAGAAAGCGAGTCAAAGACAGAGCAAGAGAGAGCATGTTTATGACAGTAAGTAACGTCAGCTAAGTCTAATTCATCATCCCCAGTCTTCCCCAAGCTCAGGAAAAGCAGCCCAGGCCATCTGCCACTTGGACGAGAGAGCGGAAAGAGAGGAAGTTGGTCTTTCTAAGCAGATGTCCTCAGTCTGTTTCCTCATTCCTGCCACATGAAAAAGAGAAAGCCAAAAACCAGCCGACCCCGTATATGATTTGGCCATTATGTCCTTTGAAAGCCCCACCTCTAGAAAGCAAGCCCAGTCAGGACCCTCAAATCTGAGCCAAATCCCTCATCTTTGGGCTTCTTGGGAGGAGGGTGAGGTGGAATAATGATAGGCATTCTTGCTTTTAACCCTGTCTTATCCTTGGAGTTGTCTACAAAATACATATAAATACTTAAGTAAACATAAGTTCCATTTTGCTTACATTATGGATATTTGGATAAATTTTTGCACGTATCAGAACCACTTATGAAAATTATTAAGCACAAATGCCAGGGTTCCCTGCCCAAAGAAGCTAATTCTGTATGACTGGGTACAACCCAAGCATCTGCATTTGATGCAAACCACGGACTTAGTACTATTGGTTTAGAAACAATACATTTTAAAACTTAGTTCTAAAACACAAAGAAAAATAAGCACGTCTTTTTATGCTTCTCAATTAAGGGAGAATGGAGAAAGACAGCAAGTAAGTACACAATGTACAAATGAACAAATGAAGGAACATACCCAAGTCCAGCTAAATCTGATACGAGATTTCCCAAAGCAGCAGCTAAAAATTTGAAAAACAGACAAATGAATTGTTACACAAAAGTCAGAGAAATCATCATATCATTAAGTAATCAATAAAGCACTGGTCTGAAAGAGTTCTCACATTTCTCAAAATACAACAACTATATCCAAACTAACTCACTGGATTGCTCTTAATCTCAAGATTTTAAAGCAAAACACAATTCTGAAATTATAATATTCTACCTCCATAGGTATTAAGTAGGCTTGTTCTGTGATGGCAGTCAATTTCTATTTTGGTCTCAATATGAAAACACCTGTAAAGCACTTTGCTGTGTCTTTCATACACTATTTAAGAGAACTTGGATATTTGGAATTTAACAAATAAAGCCTGACATATAGTTCTGAAATTCAAGAAAATCAAGAAGAAATATTAACTCATCCACCTCATGCTTTCTATAAAACAAACAAAACACAGAACCATTCCCAAATTTCACCTTCATGAAGACTGGAGTGGTAAGTGGGGGAGAAGGAGATCGGTTTTTAATCTTGTATTTCTTTCTTTAATTTTTCTACTCAATTTGAAAATAAGTAGCTTACTAGAGACAAAGTGTAGAAAGGTTTGGGGGTAAAACAGAAAAATGTGTTTTAGCATAGTCAATACAGCATTGTTACCCATTAACTAATAGGAAGTACCTAAAATTTTCAGAAAAAAAACGGACGACGTACGCAGCATCAAGAATCAGAAAAATAGGATTAAGGAAATAAACTAACAGACATCTCAATGAGCAAACTAATCCAAATAAGTTACCCTCTTCTAAACTTAATCTACTGAAATGTTTTATAAATATATAGACAATGGAATAATATCATTAACTATTATTAAATACCTGCCATAGTTGAAATTCCCAAAATAATTCCAATAGACATCTCAATATGGGTTCCCTGAAAAACGATTAAAAATTCATCTTAAAAATTAAAGCTGAAGTGACAACAAAGTTGGAAAGTATTAATAAAAGCATATAGAGCTAAATCCATGTTAGTGCTGCAAAATTATGTACATCAAATATGCAGAAATACACACATATAAGGTAGCAATTCACTTAGTAATGAAGTGTATACATTGATACAGAAACAACAGCCATAATATTTTATTCACTAGATTAGACTTTTATAAAAATAAAAAATAGCAAAACATATAGAAATAAAATTCATCATTAAGAATCTGGAGTTTCTATTTTCCTGACACTGAGAAAGATGCTTTTAAAGCTCTTTGAACACAAAGACCAACCCATAATTTTGAATTCTGAATGATACATCTATAGCACTATTACTTATCAACAAATTAAAAAGACGAAACCAGCTTCTAAAGAAACTGGAATCAACAGAGTTGTCCTTGGAACAGTTCTTTAGCACTAAGTAAGCAGGGGAACTATGATTTATTTAGAAGCAGCAACAGCACTTAGTATCTCCAGTAAAAACAAGGCCCCACTGTATTTCGACTGAATTTATTTACTGAAACCGTTCAAGACTTTCTACATCTATACTATCATTCCTCTTCCATTTTAAAAAAGGAATTAAAGTGAAGATGATTAAACTCTTCTAACGGGTTACTATACAGAATGAAGAAGAAATCCTAGGATCTACTGTGTCAATTCAGTTCTAATCCCCAGCAATGTTGTCAACAGTAGACTTCATTTTCAAGAGCTCTCCTGATACTGATGCTTAAAATTTTCTCAAATTTTTTTCAAATCTCAGTATTTGTGGAGAATAAAAAGAAAGTCCTGTCTGTTATGTAGAGATGCTGTATTATTCATCAATTATTTATAAAACTGAAAACAGCTGAGTTCTGTTCCCCTCAATTTTCCCTCCAATGGGCCTTTGGGTCCATCACTTTAAGATATAATCCTTGTTGAATATGGACCAAAAAGTTGATACACAGAAGTTTAGAAGTCTTTTGTCCTGATGTACAAAGTTAATATCACAAGGTTGTAAATGTACTCAAAGATACAGCTTTCTGAAGAAAAAAAGATAAAGAAATGGGAAAAAACACGCACAGAAAAAAAGAATTAAGAAGTGTATCTTTATATATGAATGCAAAAAATGGGAGCACCCATACAGAAGCAGCATCCATAGCTACAGTCTATAACAAGCAAACAAGGCATCTTGAACAGCCTCAAGTCACCGGCAATGACCAAGAAGCATCTCTTTGCAACACATGCATGTTAAAGGTATGTCAGTGCTTGATCACTTGGTTGAATTCAACACACTGGAAGGTCCTTCTAACAGCATAAAAGCCCCATATAAAGGCAAAGATGGCCTGAGGGCAATGGACTAGCCACTTCTTTACTGTGTCCCACAGTTTCATCACATTTTGTGTTAACTGGTGAGGTAGAATTTGTAACTAAACCGAAAATTAGTTGTCTTAAAGTTACGCCTGTCATCACCCTAATACAATTATTAGTCTACTCTAGAATTCTAATTAATTCTATCCTAATTAAATTGTAAGAAAATTAATCTAAAGCAATCCTAAAAAGAAAGTTATAAAAAGCAATCTATAAAAAGTAATTCAAAACTATGAAACCAAAGGGTTAGTAAAAATAGCAGCCAGGATAATGGCAAGTCTATTAGAAGTAGCTACACGGGAATTTGTTTTTATATAAAACTAGGGTAGCCACCAGGAGGGTACACCTAGCAGGAAGGAGGAAATCACCAAATGTCTACAGCATCAAAAAAAAAAAAAGAATCAATTATCTCCTTGAACTTACTCTTTTTAAAACAGACAACACTGTCCCATATGTGAGATGGTAACCAGTAATTTTTAAAAAATTAAAGAGTGAAAAGCATTCTTAATAATAATCACTTATTTCTCTTTTCATAGATTCTACAGGTATATTATCCATATGTTTTAATCTTAGCAGTCTATATTACAAAGCCTTGCTAGGAAACGTCACTGACTCTGAATTCATTTGCAATTATCACAAGAAAATAATGTTGCCACAATTATTACTCTTAATAAGGTACTGAAGGCAGTGGTTTAAACATTTCGGCATTATATAGAGAGAGATTGTTTTGATGCCTTCAGGATGTGCTGGGAAAAAAATACGAATGGTTTTTAAAAACTGTTGCTAAGTCTCTGAACTGGGATTTCAGTGTGAACAGAATAACAAGCATCACTAATCTGGAGTCGACCATTCTAGGTTTGGAAAAACGAGGCACACTCCCAGTTATACTAACAGCGAGGCACAGAGCTGGAGAACACAACACTGTGAAAGATACTACAGTAACTGGGCTCTAGAATGTGGGTGTTCGGTTTGGTTTCATAGCAGTATTTAAACACAGAAGGATTACTTTAGATACTTGTTTCAAAAACATGTGAAGACCCTACTGTGAAGACTTTGCTCAGGATCTAAGAAGCCACCCAGTTCCCTACTGTGATCTCTCTTGAAAATCTCCCTACACCCCTCTTTATGCCAACGGGTTCATCTCATCACGTTTCTGTGGCAAAGGACAGAGTTTCAGCATTTGAATATCTAAGGTCTGCCCTAGTGAGGTTGAAAAAAAATGGTCATTAAGATGGTAGTATAGGTACAAGCCATCAGTAAAGAGAATAAAATGCTGAGTCCACGATGCTGACAAAATCCTCTCTCAGTCCTAACTCAGAAAAGTTTCCAGCTATGAAGCATTCCAATTTTCTCAAGTGGGTTTAAATAAAGACTTGACCTTAGAACTCACAAGCTTGTATTCAAAGTATCTGGTATGTTTTTCTCTTCCCGGGATATAGGTAACAGACCTCCAATCCATTTACTGCTAGTATCTGAAAAGAATGACTTCACATAAAGTATTCTCAAAACATGTCATGAAAGTTGATAACTGCTTCTTAACTGAACTATAATCAACCCATTTTACTTGGACAAAATCAAAGGGAAGTAGACAGTTTTCTGACTGATCATAGCATTTTCCTAATATGCACATAATAAGGATAAGAATAAGCCAGGCATGGTGGCTCACGCCTCCATTCCCAACACTTTGGGAGATGGAGGTGAGAGGATTGCCTGAGTCCAGGGGTTCGAGATCAGCCTGGGCAACTTGGCGAGACCTCATCTCTACAATAAAAAATTAGCCAGGTGTGGTGGAGCACATCTGAGGTTCCAGTTACTTGGAAGGCTAAGGCGAAAGGATAGCCTGAGTCCAGCAGGTTGAGGCTGCAGTGGCAATGAGCCTGCAACTCCAATCTGGGTAACAGAGTGAGACTCTGACTCAAAAAAAAATAAGAATAAAAATAAAATGGACTAATTTGCATATATTAGTAAATGTGAGAAACTTACTCAATGTGAGAAACTTACTCAACTGTTTAGAACCATACTGCCTTTTCTGAAACTACTAAAATGTAAGTTGGCTAGATTATTTAAAGAATTAATGTAGCCGGGCTCCGTGGCTCAGCCTGTAATCCCACGCCTTTGGGAGGCTGAGGTGAGTGGATTGCCTGAGCCCGTGGGTTCAAGACCCGCCTGGACAGGGAGACCTCATCTCTACAATAAATCAAAAATTAGCCGAGCGTGGTAGCATGCGCCGGTAGTCCCAGCTACTTGGAAGGCTGAGGCAGAAGGATCGCCGGAGCCCAGCAGGTCGAGGCTGCGGGGGCCGGGAGTGGCCACTGCACTCCAGTCTGGGCAACAGAGTGAGACTCCAACTCAAAAAAAAAGAATTAATGTAAATCAAATCTAATTGTAATGAAAGCCCCATTATGACACATTTATAAGCTATAGTTAAAACTTCCTATGTTGGCCAGGCATGGTAGCTCACGCCTACAATCACAGCACTTTGGAAGGCCAAGGTGAGAAGACTGCCTGAGCCCAAGGATTTGAGACCACCCTTGGGCAACTTGGCGAGACCTAATTTCTACAACAAATCAAAAATCAGCCGGGCGTGGTAGTCAGCCACTTGGAAGGCTAAGGCGGAAGACTCGTCTGAATCCAGCAGGTTGAGGCTATGGTGGCCGTGGGCGTGCCACTGTACAGGTTGGTGGCAGAACGAGACTCCAACTCAAAACAAAACAAAACAAAACAAAACAAAACCTCCTACGTTCTTGAACGTGGATAGTGCACTGGGCAGTTTTAGAAGACTTGCTTGTTTTAATCACAGAGCTATTTCTGACTTCAGAATACGGACGCAATATTGGTCTCGATGAACAAAGGCGTTATAATAAGAGTAAGAAAGGTAAATCAGTCATCCCTGAGATTTAAAAACACTTTTAAGGAGCACCCATACACTAAAATGACCATAGCAAAGCAATTTTTTTTAACACTACAGTGGAAGAAAGGCAAAAGGGGGATACAGTCACAGTGTTCTAAATTGAAACTTAAGACACCATCAGGTTAAACAGCTAGACCGAAGGACAGACTGTGTATCAAAATGCCCTTTATAACATTTTTACATGGGAAAATTGAGCAAGGAACTAATCAAATAGCCTATATATGTGATGATAATGTCCAATACAATGAACAAATACCAGAAAACTCTACATACTATCTTTCTTTAATAAGAATGTTACAAAACTAGAACAGGATAATATAGAACCGACCCTAAATGTTTTCCCTAAATGCTTCACCAAAAGTCATCATAACTGATATATATATAATTGAGCTTATAATTAAATTGAGCTACAGTCTAATTGATATAAAGTACAGTAAAAAACCATATTTATTATGTTAATTAAAACTTTATAGCTATAATATGCAAATATATAGGAAAATGTAGATCACATTAATTTATTTATTAACTCAAAATAAAAGCCATGAAAGAACTTACTGCAACAATCATAATTGCATTATCCAAAAAGCCAAACCCTACGAAAGGTATCGCATTGTGGATGAATACTGAAAAACAGCAAACACAGAAAAATACATTTTAACATTTCTATAACTTTAGAATGACCAAACAAGATCATATAGCAAGGTACAGTCAACATCAGTTTCAACTAAGGACTTTTTCAACAAACATTAAAACTCTGAGTTTTAGACTACATCCAAAACATAGTCCCTTAAGTCAAATGATTTTATGTATTTTATTTACTGATATTAGAGCATTTTTTATTTTAATGCCGTTAAGTCCACAGAAGTATAATTAAAACATAATCCATAAGTTGTGAAAGATTAACACTACTATATTGAGTTCTGTACCAACCAGGGAAAACTAATGAGCAGTTTAAAAAAACACTCCTGCCCACAAAACCACTATCAAAGACTAAGATAAGGGAAAAACAGTAAACATAGTATAATACATGTGTGGTATATACTATCGTTATATACTTTATATATTATTACAGCTATACAATATTATACAAACAGTACACAATAGATATGTGATAGATCATTTCAGATTTCTTCTTGTTTTTAAGAAAGAGTGGTCTAGGGCCATACCACCCTGAATGCGCCCGATCTCGTCTGATCTCGGAAGCTAAGCAGGGTCGGGCCTGGTTAGTACTGGGATGGAAGAAAGAGTGTCCAAGATCAAGGGCAACATCTTTAATTAAAGATGTAATTACAAAGACTATTCTTTTAAAAGCTGTTAACGATAATAAAAAGCAAACTGCACATTAATGAAATGGGATTTTTCAATTAAGAGTCTAGCCTTACTTATTTGACACACTGCCTTAGTCTGGTTGTTTAACTACTGACTTCACAATTTTATAAAAAGCAGCTTGCAAAACCTATACACAATACAAATTTAACAGGTTAAATGAACATAATGAAATTTTAAAAAATTCACCAAATAAACATTTACAGAGAAGAAAAAGTTATTTAAAAGTATGACAAAGAAATGATGAAAACAGCTGGGATTATTTATATTTAGCGTTAACATGGGGCTGATTTGATGGTATCTCTAAAACTGGCCAGTTACAAATATTTTTAAATTAGGTGTCAATGCATTAAATTAAGATTACACTAATTGCTATTCTGGTAAAAACTCAGTAAAACCAAGGCACATTGCTACAATAATCACGTTGAACTATATGATATATTATGGTTTTAATGTTTGTACCTAAATAAATATGTCTATAAATAAAAATTCATTTTAGCCAAAAGAAAAATTACAATTTTTCAAAAAGTTAAAAAAATATATTGGGTAATATACTGAGCACTTGAGATATAAATAAACAAGGTTGGTTCCCAGGCCTGAAAGCACAACCACATAAACAGTGAATTTCAATATGACTTATAAAATATGACAACAGTATTACAGAATGATATGGATATAGGGCAAATGAACCTAAGTATGGAGAATCAGGAGTGATTACATGGGGAACAAGTCTTAAAGAATTCTTAAATTGTTTTGGTGTTGAAGAAAGTTACTAATTTCTAATATAAATTATATTCGACTTGTGAAAGAAAAAAAGCTATTACATAGGTTTTTTAGTTGTATAAATGTGTTCTCCAGTATGTAATGACCTCCTACTAATTTGTGATTTGTTTAATGCCCTTTGGGAAACACAACCCTATAACTCAGAAGTTGTCAGAAAAATCACATTCAACATTTAACTTTAATTTAAAACCTTCTCGAACTCACTACACTTAAAAATAAATCACTTGTTCCATCTTTATAATAAAATCCCAAACTGTTTCACAGTATTTCGCTGTTGGTGCTTGCATGTTTAGTCCCCTCATATGAGCAAGAAGAAAGAACATCAGCAGCATGGTAGTGGGTGCCGGTGATCTTAAAGAACTTCTTTTTCATCCTGGCCGACAGCCAGCCGGAGAACAGTCCCACCCGGCCTCGAGCCTGGACCTCTAGCTCTGCAGCTACTCGAGTTAGATTCAAACCAAACACAGCCCTTCCCAGGAATTCCCGGAATTAGAGTAACCTAAATCGTAGGTATGATTCCATCTCCAGACGGTAATATTTAACAGATAGGTCTTCTTGACAAGGTTGGATGTTCTATAATATTCTGTTATGTCTGAAGCCAAGTTTATAAACGTTGTGCTTCAGCTTAACAGGATAACCCCTCCATCTGGGAAGACTTAATTTACTGACCCTTCTATACTATCCATGAATGGCATGATTATTTCAAGTCCAAAAACAGATGCACATATATTTCACAATTAGAGAGTCATTACCATATCTCAGCTGTCCCGGGGTGGGTGGTGGAGCTTCCAATTTTTCTAAAGAGGAGAAAAAGGTGCAGGCAAGAATTAGTTACTACAGCACGAATTAATCTATTACAATGAAGACAATACCAGCAGATTTACAAAGTGGTAGAATATCAGAGTTCATTCATTTAGTGGGCCTACCATACCTATACAGAAAATATTCATTGGTATGGATAAAATGAAAATGCTAGCAAACGAAACTGAGCTGAGCTACAAGCCTAACCATGGACTCTGCAGCTGGGAGTAAGTCACTTGGTCTTCGGCTTTGCTTTTTAAGTCCTTGCATCTACATAAAGAACCTGCTTGTATCAATTCCAGTGGAAAAACACTTATACAGCTACTCTTCTTTAAGATGAAAATTCCAGCTGACTTAAGAAATATATATATGTATATGTGTATATATATATATATATATACACACACATATATATATACACACACACATAAACATCACTGCTGAAAAAAGAATATTCAAATAGATCTACACAGCCTTTAAAATGACACAAATATTTTTAAAGCAATGTATTATAATAATGGCATCACTGGATGATGTTCTGTTCCTTAATCTGTTGATAATAACTGAATAGCTTAATTTTTGAAACATATACTACTGGATAATAGAATATTCTACACAATAAAACAACTAACAAAATTAGGGTGCTATTCAAGATCACAAGTAACAGTATGCTATTTGTAACATATGCCATAAACATACAAAACTTTCCCTAGTATAAACTAGATATCTTTAAGTGTCATAATCCTACCTAAAAATTGACAATACTACAAGAAGCAACCTAGCTGGTCTAGTCACAAGATCATCACGCCATTTCTAGAAGAATAAACTATAGTAAAGAGATAGGAAATGCTACTTTCTGTACCACTGGTTAAGCCAACAGAATTCACTGATAACGTACAGAGAAGAACCCATATTGTAAATGGCTCTACTGTCCAAGGAGGCGTCCCTTACAAACTGGCACAGATACCTGCCAAAACACTTAATTAAAATTTATGACAATGGCAGAACTAAATGACTTAGCATAAAAAATACACAGGAAATAAATCTCCATCGGCCATCAACTCAAAAAGGAATATGATCCCATATGTGTGACTGGTATTTTGCAAGTACCATATTGGCTTTACAATAAAAAATACAATAAAACCTAGAGTTTAGTCAATTATCATATTTAGAAAGTTCTAAGAATGTAGTTTTAGATTTTATTTTTCCTTTTTTAGGTAGGTTAAGAAATGAAGATATACTCCTCTTCGTAGACTTTCACATCCTAAGAAAACACATTCTCCATTATTTGATTGGCACTATTACCTCGAAAGCCTGCAAAGACAAATCCATTCTAGAGAAGAATCAACACTGAGAAAAAGAAGGGGCCCTGAGTGAGTCAGCTGTCCACTTGCTGCAGCTTTCAGCCTGAGAGTAGGCCCCAATCACAGCACACAGGAAGCAACGACAGCTCTGGTAAAAAATCCCTCAGTCTTTCTGTCCCAAGAACCAGAGGACAGGGTACGAGGTAAGCAAAGCAACTAGAAAACGAGGGAAGAATCCCGGAAAGGGTAGAATCGAAGGGAGGAGCCCGAAACTCTGTGGGCACTGAGTTCAAATCTACGGCTGCCCTGTGGAACCACACATGCACGGGGGAAACTCCAAAGTACCAGCCCAGGGTAATTTAAGAACTGATCTGAGGGGAACTTAACAGAGAAGCTGCAGTTTGAACCCAACCACTAAGTGCCTGCTAAAACAAACAAAGAAAAACCAACACTTTTTAGAAAAATATAATAATCACAGCAATAACTAGGATAAATCAAAAATTACATCATAAACAAAGAAAAAGAAAATGTGGCCTATTTTCAGGAGACCAGACAACAGACAGAGATCAATCCCAAAGTCACTCAAATATTAGAACCAGCAGAAAAAAGCTATAAAGGAGGAATTAAAATTATATTCTAAGATAAAAATAAAAACATGCTTAAATGAATGACAGAACAGGAAATCTCAGCAGAGAAACAGCAAATATTAAAAAAAGAGCCAATAAGAAGTTCTAGAACTGAAAAATACACGACTTGAAATTATAAAACTAACTAGACAGGCTTAAAAGCAAAATAGGAGAGACAGAAAGGTCAGTGGACATGAGGACAGATCCATAAAAATCCCTCAGTCTGAGCAACAGAGAGTAAAAGGATTAACAAATAATAAACCAGACTCTCAGAGACCTGTGACTAAACTTCAAAAGTCTAATACATGTGTAAGTGGAGTTACAAAAGGAAAAGAGTCAAGATAGGAACAAAAAATGTGAACATAAATAACTGCTAAAAAGTTCCTACATTTAGTGGGAGACAAAAATTTCAAAAGACTCAAGAAATTCAGTGAAACCCTAGTTAGATAACTATGAAGAAAAAAATCATAAAAAGAAATCTTGAAAGCGGTCAGAAAAAAATGACATAAAAATACAAAAAAAGGTTTGAATATGCAGAAAGAAAAAAATGTCAGTCCTGTACCTGATATCCAAACAAATTATCCTTCAAAAATGAATGCAAAATGCACTTCAGATAACTAACACTATAAGAATGTGTTAACAGCCACCCTGCAATAGAAAAAAAGCATAAAAAATTCTTTAGACCAAAGGAAAATACCAACTGAAAAGCCAAGTCTTAGGGAAGGAATAAAGAGTATCAGAAATGGTGTCTGGGTAAATATTTTAAAATTCCTCTTAGTAGGATTCCACTTTTAAAATGAATAGGGTAGATAAATTATAAGAATCTAAGAGATAATATTTACATATAGGAGTTATTTCTTTCAGGTTTCACATTTTAAAGTCTTTGTTAGAAGGTAAATAAGATAAAACAGTTGCTATGAACTGCTTATATATTATATTAAATCAAATGAAAATTATTTGAAATGAGACTATCCTATCTGCTGTTGAGAATTTAAATATACTGTTACTATATTGTTATTATAACATATAGACCATCTTTTCCTAATACAAACTTCCTATTAATTATAAATCCTTATGAAAACAATTTAAAATTTCTTTGCATGCTTAAATATAAGATTTTTCAACAATTCATTTCCATACTCCAGGAATATTAGAGGAAATAAGATATTTAAAGAAAATTTACTTTTTTTATTAAGTGAAACTCTAATTTCTTAGAGTGTACACAGAATGGGGTATTCCGGTTCGCTTTCCAAACTAAAGCAATCAGAAAACTGTGTTAGCTTGCAAAATGCTGTTATTACCTAAGTAATATTAAATGTTTTAAAAGATTATTTCAGGCTGGTTGCAGTGGCCTGGGCGACAGAGTAAGACTCCAATTAAAAAAAAAAAAAAGATGGTTTCAGTGATGATTTGGAATCATAATTATCTTAAGAGCTCGATTAGTATTTATTTAGGAGATATAAAATTGAGGGGTACTATCACATAAAAAAGAAATCAGAAGAGAACATAAACTAAGGCCTTTTCTTCTCCTTTTTCAAGAATAAAAATTCATTTAACCCAGCTTTTTTTTTTAAATTTTATTATTTTATTTACTAGAATAATTAAAAAGAAGGCAAGAAGTAGGTGGGACACATTCATTTGTAGTAAATTACAGTGGTGTTTATCCACCCAATACTTTACCATAAACTATTTAACCATACTTTAAATTTTCTTTTTAGAATGCATCCAAATTTGTTTTCTCTTTCTTTTTTTTATTAATCAATATTTTTTATTTTGATATTGTGGGAGCCCATACATTTCAATTTCTGTTTTGCCACGTCACTTTACCAAAGATATTATCAAGTAATATTCAGCAAAGGTCAGCTAAATTAAGCCACACCATTGTCAACCAGCTTTTTATATCTTACTGTATAAGTCTAAATATTTAAGTTTTATACTGTGATCACTTGAAGGAGAAAATCAGATTAGAAAGAAAAACACAGCCGGGCTCGGTGGCTCAGCCTGTAATCCCACGCCTTTGGGAGGCTGAGGTGAGTGGATTGCCTGAGTCCGAGGGTTCG
>NW_007258865.1:0-2820 GCF_000164805.1 Carlito syrichta | reverse complement strand
AGGATCGCCGGAGCCCAGCAGGTCGAGGCTGCGGTGGCCGGAAGCGGCCACTGCACTCCAGTCTGGGCGACAGAGTGAGACGCCAATTCAAAAAAAAAAGAAAGAAAAAGACAAAAAAGAGAAAGGAGAGACAGAACAAGGCAAGAAAAAAAAGATGAGGAACAAGTACAGAGATTTAAAAAGAGATTAGAGATTTAATCTCTTTTAAGACAAAAATTAAAACTTTAATTTATCTATTTTTGAGTCGTAGGCTCTCTCTGTGGCCCAGGCTGGAGTGCAGAGGCATGCTCAGGGTCACAGCAATCTCGACCTGTTGAGCTCAGGCAATTCTTCCGCCTTACCCTTCCCAAGAAGTAGGAACTACAGGAGTGCACCACCATGCCCAGCTAATTTTCTGATTTATTATAGAGGTGAGATTTGCTTTGTTCATTAGCCATCTAATAGTCTAAACTTGACGTCTTTGGATCAGACTCCGTTTTGTACAATACACAACACAATGTTGTACAGCCTGATTCAGGAGCTGTTCCTTTGCTCAATAAACTCTGCTCGATTTTTTAATAACTTGTCTGGAGTTTGTCTTTTAGCACTGCTAACAGATGCATCTTAAACCAAAAATCAAAACATGGGAAGAGAAATGTAAGTGAAACACCTATAGTGTCTACATTTTCGTTTCCATCATAAAATTACAATCACAAGACATGTTTACAACAGTGTCAGTGCTGGGAAGCAGAAACAGACCCCAGGGCAGAGAGAGTGGGTTCTATCATCATTATTTAATAGAAGTTGTAACTTATTTTCATTGTTGAACATTCCATGGAATTTAACCACACTTTACAAAATGTAAATCCACATGTGAAACAAAAGAAAATCTGAAAAACAAATGAAGAGTTTTACTTCCTAGTCTACTTTCTATTACACTGTCATGGCAACGATAGGATTGTTCTTCATGTGATAACTTATTTCAACCTATTGCCGTGCGGGTAAAAATCAGTATAAAATCAAAAGAAAAAAAATCAAAATCATTTATAATAAACTTAATAAGAAAAGTACCAGAGCTGCTTCACTAGGATGACATAAAAGGATCAGTTTAATGCACACACTATTTCTTTACTACCAGTAACTCAATATCAAGTGTCCAATTATCCAGTTTCTGAACTCTGATCACCTAATATTTGCTCCAGACTCCCCCCCAGCATCTTGCCAAGGGAGTACAAGTAGACATGGCAGCACAGAGCACAATACTGCCCAGTGAGATTTATGAAAACAGCAGATACAAAACAAGTGTGTGAAAACAACACTTTGGGGATCACGGGTCTGTTATCCATATTTCTGATTCTGAGCATTATTCACAGCCACTTAGTCTTTTAAAAAAGAACTCAAATGGGTAAGGTAATATTTATAATAAATATACAACATATTAAAAAATGCACACTTAAAATGCAAACCATGCTGTACCCAAAATAATTTAAACGAATCACACTAAATGCCAAAAAATCTAACATGCACCAAAAGCTACACAGCAGTATTTTCTCAAAGAAATAAGTTAATAGAGCTAAGCAATATATTTACAAAAGCTCATAATCAAAATTGAAAAATGAACACTACTTAGCCTTTTTAATTTAGTAGATTTTAACAGGTCGTTTTAAATACAAACATACATCACAAAAGGATTTTTAAGTTGTGTTAAAAAAATACGTGCTTTCAGTAAAACCCATAAAGCATGCAAGTGTAATCCTGTAATTTTATTTAGCATTTAAAAGTAGCTACTGTGGCCAGGTGCCATGGCTCATGCCTGTAATCCCAAAACTTTTGGAGGCTGTGGTGAGAGGATTGCCTGAGCCTAGGAGTTTGAGACCAGTCTGGGCAACTTGGCGAGATCTCATCTCTTCAATAAATCAACAATCAGCTGGGCATGATGGCACATGCCTGCAGTTCCAGCTACTTGAAAGGCTGAGACAGAAGGATCGCCTGAGCCCAGCAGGTCGAGGCTGCGGTGGCCGTGAGTGTGCCACTGCCCACCACCCTGGACGACAGAGACTCTGACTCAAAAAAAAAGCAGTTACTGCAACACATACATTACACAGAAAAGAAGTTTCTACTTAGATGTTAGAAGAATGAATACTGTCATTTCACTAACCTGGAGAGCCTGTCAAGGGACCTACATGTTATCTAGAGGCTGGGAGTGGCCAGCGAGAATGACGAAGGCGACAGTGTTCAACTGACCACCCCCTTTGTCAACGGCGTGAACGCGCTATCCCCAGACTGCTCAACTCTGGCTTAAGTAACAGCACATACTAGAGACAAGATCATTTATTTTTCTTATTTCATTTCAAGGTGGTTTATTTAAGAATAATCAAACACACTACTGATTTCTGTACGTACACATCTAACTTGCATAATTGGAACAATTATATATAATACTTAACACAGATATTATATTCCTTCCCTTGCCCTATGCCTATGAAAGACAAAGACAATATTTACTATATATAATAATATTCCTTTTTCAAAAGGCTAAGATATTAAAACAATAGTACATCTTAAAGAAATAGATCCTGTTACTTTTACTTCGTGGGTAGAGACTATAGAACGTCTCGTCTGATAATCATATGAATATGTGTAGTATTGCAGGAGAGCTTAAAATAAACTAGAAAAAATAATTTATCTTGGAACACCACAGTCTGTGAGTACGGCTACACCCATTCCCAAAAGACACCATTTTAAAATAAAAGGATTTAATATCTAGGAAGCAGCAGAGATTTCTCAGGTGAACAAGACCTCACCTGTTCCCCTTTCTTTTTTTTTTTTTTTTTTTTTATT
>NW_007258864.1:200587-202728 GCF_000164805.1 Carlito syrichta | reverse complement strand
TCTCCTGTTTATTTGTTGTCTTTCTTTGGGTTTTGGAGTTGGTTCATGTGTGTTTTTAATCTTTTGCCTGTACTCTTGTGAAGAATGTTGTTGTTCCTTTTTCTTTTTCTTCTGTGTTCAGTACTTTCTTAAGTGTTTCTTGTAGAGGTGGTCTGGTAGCGGCGTAGGTTCGTAGGGATTGGATGTCTGGAAAAGATTTCAATTCTCCCTCATTTATGAAGCTTAGTTTGGCTGGGTAGGTTATTCTTGGTTGAAATTGTTTCTCTTTTAGAACTTTAAAGATAGGGCTCCAGGCTCTCCTGGCCTGAAGGGTTTCTGTTGATAAATCTGCTGCTATTCTAATTGATTTTCCCTGGTAGGTAGTCTGGCCTTTTTCTCTTGCTGCCTTTAGGATTTTTCCTTTCATAGTTACTTTGTTTAGGCGAATTATTATGTGTCTGGGAGTTGGTCTTCTCGTTTGTTGTCTTGCAGGGGTTCTCTGAATCTCTTGTGTTTGAATTTTTTCATCCTTAATGAGATGAGGGAAGTTTTCTTGAATGATTTCATGAAATGTTTGTTCCAGTGTGGCTTCGGTTTCTCTTTCTGCCTCAGGAAGCCCAATTATTCTTAGGTTTGGTCTCTTGAAGTGATCATTCATCTCTTGCAGGTTTTGTTCTGTCTTTTTGAGCTTCTTTTCTATGCTTTTGACAGTTTGGGTTAGTTCTGTGTTTTGGTCTTTGAGCTCTGAGATTCTTTCTTCGGCTTGGCTGATTCTGCTTTCCATGCTTATTAGTCTGTTGTTCATTTCCATCACAGTATTCTTTACTGCTGTCATTTCTGACAACAACTCCTTCCTATTTTCCTCTTGTCTCTCCTCAATTTTTTTAATTCTCTCCATTAATGTCTTGATGTGTGGGTTTGTTGCATGTAGCCAGTCATTCTGGGGACTCTTCATTGTCTGTGTTCCAGAATCTGTTTTCTCATTGTCTGATCTCCCAGGGGTCTGTGTAAGACCTATATTCTTCTGTTGGTTTTTCTTCATTTGTGCGGTTTTTCCCCCTCCTTACTTTTTCCTTCCCTCCACGTCACCGTCTTCTTTAATTCTGTTATTCAGGGGTAAAGGGATTGGTTTTACTTCTGTTTGTTCAATCTCCTATTCTTTATGTACGTCCTCTTACTTTGTTCAATTCTGAAGTTGCACTGTAGGTTGGAGGTGGTCCTTTTTGCAGTTTTGAGCTGTACTTAAGGGGAGAGCTGTGATTCAAAATCTGTCTGCAGGTCCTGGTATTCGCTGACAGGCGTGTGGATAATGTGGGACCCACTTCCCACTGCCCTGGAATCTTTCCAGGGCAGTGGGGCTGTAGGTTTACTCCCTGAAATAAAATGTGGTTAGCAGAGGGGAGAGAATGGAGCAGATAGTGGGTTGAAAAGGGGAGAGATAGAGGAGTAAAGGGGGAAACAAACGAGTGTGCCAACAAATAGAGAGAGAGGCCTATACTGAAACAGATAAAAACAATAGACCACAGCTACAGTCGAACCAACTCTCATACAAACAAAAATAAAACATATAGTGATGCTAACATACCAGCTATCCAACCACCTTATTAGTGTGCTGTTCCTCTATACAAAGACATGGTTTACAGACAGAATAAAAGAGAAGAAAAGGAAAAGGAAAAGAGAAAAAAGGGAACAATACAGTAGGAATAGAATTAAGTCATTAAACTAATAGAATCAATGAAGCACACTCTGAGACATTTCGTTTAAGTCCAATGTCCTTTCAGGTCTGATTTCTCGTTTTCTTTTCAAGCTGGTAAATTAGTTTGCAGTTAGGGTCAGTTCCCCTGATCTGCTGTGAAGGACAGTTCAGATTAACCTCGGTTCAGAAGTTTGGTCTATGTCTTTATCAAGCTTGTTTCTCCCGTTTCGGTGTTGTTACCTTGAATCGCCAGCAGGTGGTGCTATCTCATCTGCTCGCCCCAGAGGGGGTGGGGCCGGACAGGAACAAGATGGCTGCCTGCCTCCGAGCAGGCAACAGGATCCCCACGCCAGGCGGACAGGACAGTCTCGGTCGCAGAGCGGTGGCAGCGATCCCAGCAGATCTTCCCTGAAGCGGTTTGGTGTGGATCTCCTCCGGCCGGGTTGTGATGAGCTACCCGTGCCCG
>NW_007258864.1:156612-200216 GCF_000164805.1 Carlito syrichta | reverse complement strand
CACTGCAGATCTCCCTTGTAGAGGGCTTCAGACACCGGGTTGCCCGGTCGCCATCTTGCCGCCCCTCTCGATTTATTTATTTTTAACAAACTTTGCCATGTCAATTAGATATATATTTGGGGAGAATTGAATCTTGATCTAAAACCTCACACCACATGCCAAAATTAATTCTGCATTCATTGCAGATCTAAATAAGAAAGGAAAAAAATGTTTAGAAGAAAACAGAAAAGTATCATTAGGACTTTGCAGGAGAGAAAATTAATTAAATTTTTAAAGGAAAATAAATCACCATAAACAAGAAAAAAGTTTATTAAATCAAAACATATTATAACTAAGGAATTCTATTATTAAGAGAGAAAAAGCCATACCACAAAATCAGAGAATATAGTTACAATATCTGACAAAAGACTTGTATTCCCAACTTATAAAGAATTTCTATCCCATCCTTTCTTCTACTTGCTCTAGCCTACTGTTAAAACTTTCCACTCCATTTTTTACTTCCCTAAATTAGTCTCTCCAGTAGTTCAGCTTGGTTTTTGTTTGTTGATTTGTTTGGTTTGATTTTTTAGTGTCTACTTCTTCAAATAATTTTTTTATTCATGTCCTGAATAGTTATTGTTTTTTCTTTATGCTTATTTTCAACTTTCTTTTAGATCTCATGGAGCAATTTTACAATCAACTTTTTGAATTCTATCTCTGGAATTTCAAAGATTTCTCTTTAGTTAGGGTCCATGGCTGAAAAGTTAGTGTGGTCTTTTGGAAGTGTTAGAAAACTGTTTTTTCTTATTGTCAGAATCACCTTTCCGGTTCTTTCTCATTTGAGCAGACTATTGCTTCTTATTTGAGGTGGGCAGAGGGCTGATGTTGGCACTGTAGGGTTCCCTTGGTTATATATAACCGTAGTGTGGTGAGTTTCTCAATTGTCAGCTGTGGCCATGCTGTGCTGGGTGCTTGTACTGGTTCAAGGCATCCTGAGTGGCTGTGTGGCTTGAATGGGGTCTGGGATGAGGCTTTCGCAAAAGTTAAGTTATAGTATCATATGCAACAGACTGTGCAATGGCACTTGTAACAGAGAGTCAGCTACCATGGTGGCTGTGGACTTTCTGCTTGGTCTGCATTTCCCAAAGAAAGTGACCTGCCAACCTAGATGATGGATGGGGCTGTGGGGACTATCCAAGTTCTCTGTTTGGAGCCTTCAAGAAATGTGTGATGGAAAAAGAACTCAAGCTCCCTGTGTGCACTATTGACTACCCCTTGGTGATTGGGAAGAAGTCTAGGGCACTGGGACAATGCCTCTGTGCTGTGCAGAGGCTACACAAAAGAGTTCACATGGGAGGTGAAAGTTTGCTACAGCAATGAGTTCCACCCAGCTCTCCCACCTTAGCCTCAGGCAGTCTATATTCAGAATGTAAAAGTGCCACTGGCTCTTGTCTTCTCACAGGAGCTGCCTTAGCCAGGTTCTCTCCACTGCGGTGAAATTTGCCCATGGGACAAATGAAAGCATCAGGTCTTCCAATTCCCTCCCATGTTGTCTAGAAGCAGTCAGCAGCAGGGGTTGGTTTACCAGGAAATGGCTGCTGGAGACATTTAGGGTTTTGTTTTGTTTTTTTCCCCAGCATCACTCCACATGGGTTTTAGTACAGCACAGCTGTGGGTAGGGCAGTTTCCTTGGAGGGACTGGAGTCTCATAAGGCTCAGAGGTCTTCAAAGTCTGTGGCTGGAGGACGTAACTCCTGAATTCCCCTCACTCACCTCCCTTGCTGCATCCAGAGGATGCCCATGGTTTGTGCAGTGATTCAGGCAAGTGTGCCTAGCTCCGACCCAGGCTGATCAATTTTTCCTTCTTTGCACTCTGTGGATCTATTGCTTCTCTGATAAGTCATGGCACGCACTGCCTGTCTCCTTTCTCTCTGAGTTCTGAGGAACTCTCACTATTTTGGTTCACTCCATGTAAGAAACACACTTTAGCTGCTTCTCATTGGCCATCTTAAGCCAATAAGAAAATAAAAATACAGGCAAAACTTGTACAGGCAATTCGCACAAGTATATTCAAATGATCAAAAAGGCATTTAAAAATGTGCTTAACTTAATTAGACATTATGAAAAGGCAAAAACATAATATTATACAATTATATTCCCATCAGACAGATAAATTAAAAGAAAAGAAGATAAAATACAAAGTGAGTAGGTGAGAATGTAGTACACCACTAGAACTCTCTCATACTGGTGATGTGTATATTGATTATATTCACTTTGGAAAACTATGTGATAGTGACTAGTAAAGTTGAGTATGTTCGATCTCTATGACCCAGCAATTCCACCCCTAGATATGTGCCCGATAAAAGTGAATTTACATTTACCAGAAAACATGAATAAAAGAGTTCATGTAAGCACTATTTATAAACCAAAAAGGCTAAAAACTAAACAAGTATGATTTCAAAATGCTGTAAGGACTGGATATAGGATAGAAGACAGGAATTTTCAGGATATCCAGAAAAATGTCATTTATGAATCTATGAAAGTCAGATTTCTAGATAGCCATCCTAACTTCTTCAGAGGTGCACTATCTAATGCATAACATTACTTATTTTGCTTGGATTTTGGTTAAGTTGGTCCTGAAAACTAAAGCAAATCTGAATCATCTCACTACACAAGCATTAAAGATGTTCATCCTAGCCGAGCTCGGTGGCTCAGCCTGTAATCCTAACACTTTGGGAGGCCGAGGTGAGTGGATTGCCCAAGCCCTCGGGTTCGAGACCCGCCTGGGCAACTTGGCGAGGCTTCATCTCTACAATAAATCAAAAAAAAATTACCGGGCGAAGTAGCCTGTGCCTGTAGTTCCAGCTACTCGGAAGGCTGAGGTGGAAGGATCTCCAGAGCCCAGCAGGTCAGGCTGCAGTGGCTGGGAGTGGTCACTGCACTCCAATCTGGGTGACAGAGTGAGACTCCAACTCAAAAAAAAAAAAAAAAAAAAAAAAAGACATTCATGCTTGACATCGGGTGACTGACTTAAAATGTGATGTGATGCAATAACTGCTTTTCTTTGATAGGCGGTATCATCATATGTAATCCTAACACATGTCTGCTTATTTGCTTATTTTGTGCAAGGTGTTTTCATTCCCTTGTCACATTTTTTCAAGTTGGAGTTTCCATTCTGTAAGAGACTGGTAAAACCTGGAGCAAACATCTGAAACATAGTGACTCTCAACAATTCAGAAAGAGATGGAAGTGCCCTATATAGTAAAGAAAGAAACAGGGGGAAAAATTGTCTTTGATTGAGTCATCTGCTTGATGTTATGAAGAGAAAACTCAGATTTTATTCATAAAAAGTTTACCAGGATCATTGGAAATAAATGAAAAAGATGTGAAAATAATATGAGCATGAAAAATATAATGAATACATATTAACCAAACACGATTGTTCCTATAAATAGGACAAAACCAAATGGATTTTCCCTTTGTGAAACTGATGCTGCGTACTTTTAGTGCAAACGGAAGTCACACAAATTTTTGTCTATTTTAAAGTTGATGAATAGGAGAAATAAAATATTAACATGTAGGCAGTCCATAGTAAAAATCTAAAGCTGATGCTACTGTATGTCTAACAAAGTAAAATATCTTCCAATTTGTATGTGAATTACAGGGGACTGGTGGTAAAGAAAGAGGACACCCTCCCCCGCAAAAAAAAAAAAAAAAAAAATTACCTTGATGTCCACTATCTGCACAAGCATGGTTCTCAGTTTGTTTGCAACCATTTTTTTCTGTTAAATCATGTAAACACTTGCCAGACAATCCAAAGCTTAATTTAAACATGTGCCAAGCACTTAAAATTCCTACAGTAATGTCTTTGGCAAACTTAATGAGATTACTCCATCCAGCTCCTCTTTCATTCAATATTTTGAAACCTCTTTCAAAAACAATAAATATAATTTTAGCAGAAATATTTCACCATCAAAAATATTTTTTATTAAATATTTAGCATTTATATCTTTACAAATTAAAATTTAAATCCACTGAAAATGCATTTTAATCTAACAAAATATGGTGGCAAATTACTCCTGAAGTTCTTGAGAGGAAAATAAAAGCAAATAATAAAACATTTTTTTAAACAAAGCAAATATTTTTCTCCCTGGAGAAAATAAGGGTGAATTTCAGGGAGCACATACAAGAGTTCTTGGAGTATTCATCATAGTAATAGAATTTTAAAAACTTAAAAGTAAATTAGGCCCCCTCAGTTCAGCCTCTTCAGTTTAAACAAGTAGGGAAACGGCTGCCACTCACCTCTTAAGTGTAGACACTTATATTCTTTCATTTTATAAAGACTAATATGATTATATCATGACTATGCTCAAATATTGTTGAAAGTTTGTTCACTATAGAATAAGGAGCAAACTCCTTAGGATGGCATTCAAAGACATCTACCAACTGGGTCCAACTTCTTTCAATCCATTACCCTCAACCCACGCCTTGGAAATTCACATTATTTTACAAAAATAATGTGAATAATACCTGAAAAAGTTAAATTGATTGTTCAAGGTCATCTAATAAGTCAGAATCAGAGATAGCCCTGGAACCTAGTCTACTGATTGTCCTATCCACACTTTATTTCCTCTACTGTACCACCTCTTATTAGGGGTGCTCCTTGCAATCCCGAGTTGTAGTTGCTTGCAAGACCACACTAGTTACACAATTGCTACAAGGAAATGAATGTAATTTATCCAAAACTCTCAGTGCCCTGGATCAAAACCCAAAGCAATAAAAATCACATTATTCTCCCCTGGCTTTGCCTTCATGACATTAACTAGAATAATCTTTTGTCTTTCACTATGATTCTTGGGTGGTCAGGTTTTTTTTGTTTTGTTTTGTTTTTTCTTGCAAATAATTATCTCAATACGGGAACTCTGCATGTTTATGTTGTCATCCCACTCTATCATGCCTTAAGTATTTGTGAATGCCCATGAAATCCCTGCTTATATTCCCTAAGAAACAGCTCTGCTCTAAGTTGAGTCAGAAAGCTGACAGGAGGGTAGAGGGTAACTGAATCGAATAAGAAAGCAGTCTACTGGATGGAGTGTTATATTTGAAATCTATTTTGGTCTTGCCAGCAAGTGACTGATGGTGTGCATCAGCTCTCTTTTCCTTTTTCTTCCCTAGATAAATGAGGCTCAGTAATAGCATTTGAGGGCAGAGTGACAAGGAGTTAAGAAGAAGGCAATTCCTTTAACATGAGTTCCAGTTATCATAGATACAGGGTAGCTGGCATAAATAGTAAAATTTTTTGAGTCATCATTTTTTGAGCCACCTGAGGTGAGTGGGAAAAAATAACACATAGATGTTGTCTCCTCTCCCTACCCTTTAATCTCTCTTCCCTAGACTTCTGGAACACTACATCTCTCAAGTTTTTAGCAATGTTTTTTATTGATGATGTCTCTTCCTCCACTTACCTCTTAGGTGTAGATACATTTTACATTCTTTCTTAATCAGTTTTATTTTATAAAGATGAATATGATTATATCATCATTATGCTCAAATATTATTGGAAGTTTGTTCACTATAGAATACAGAGCAAATTCCTTAGAATGGCATCCAAGGACATCTACCAGCTGGTCTCAACTTCTTTCAATGTACTATCCTCAGCTCACACCATGGAAATTCACATTATTTTACAAGAACATCAACAACCTCTTAGTCCTATTTCCTTTCTTTTACTGAATTCTTATGATGGTAGTTTCCCCCTAACTTTTGACACTTAAATTTCACATTCTCTATGGAACTTTTCCATGTCTCACTAGTTCAAGTATTTTTAATTTCTATTTTTAATGACCAGTGTTATGCCTTTTCTATCATTTCAAAGCCTACCAAATATAAGTTTTATACTCTTCATTTCATACATATTTTCACTAAGCACTTGAATCTTATAAATATTTTTGCCTCAACAGTACCATGGGCAGTGGTCTTCATAAAAAACACATGCACATTATAGTAACTGATGTGCATGCGTCGCATTAAATTGAGAAGAATATAAGGTATTGCCTCATTTGACTTTGCAAATATATAAGAACTTTATACAAAGAGGATCTTAGAGATCTTTTTTTTTGGCAGAAATGAAGGGAAGTAGCGTATCAGCGAGTGCTTCGTTAGGAAAACAGACATCCCACCCGATATTTCAAGAAGAAAGTCACTCAGTGAAGAAATTAACAGTTCATAAAACCATTTGGAGACTGAGAAAAATGTTACTGATATTCAGAAAATTCAGGAATGATAAAAGACAACAACCAGTGATCTCAGCTCCCTGCTTCCCTAAACGGGTGATTCACAGAAAGGCACTCAGAATCACTGGAAATGTCTTTCAGCTTCTAAGCACAAGGCCCACACTCCTGCTTGAATCTGCCAAGAGGCCACAATGCCATCTGCTTGTCTTCCTCCTCCCAAATCTCAGGCAAGTGTTTCCAACTGATGCCTCTAAGTGCAGGTAGAGGTTATACAGAATTGTAGTTACCAGGATTCCGGGACCTACTATATTATTACTCTGTTTAAAAGTAAATAAAGAAAAGGGAGATGCTTCTCAAATATTTTATTGCTAATTGAGCACATAAAGGCCCAGAGATCACTCTAAGTCAGGACTGTTTTTCTGAATTGTATAATTTACAGACATACATGACTGAGTGAGAGACGTAAACTGGATTCATATAGCAAGTAACTGCCAGACCTTTGACTCAGTTGAGCTAAATGAGTTGATCAGGGTTACATAGTCTAGTTATTTAGCTGATGGGAACCCAATTAAAAACACAAAAATAATTATTTGTTTCCTGAATTGTTCCTTATCACAAATTCTATGTATTTGTGACACCATTTTGAAAGTAGAAGGGAAAGATTAATTGGTAGGGAGAAATAAAAACTAAAAACTTCATCACATCATATAAAAGAAAGAAAAATTATTCTCTGAATAGTGATCGCTGAATATTGACAGCCTTAAAAAGTTGCCAAATAAGTAGTAAAAAACTGTTTTTTCCATGTAGCAAAAAAAAAAAAAATAGAGCCCCTGACATAAATTCCACCAGAAAGTCACCAATGTCCCCTAAATGGTTACAAAATATTGACATACTCCATACTTCTCTTTTCAATAACCACATCATGCCTATTTTTAATGACATATAATTTCCAAAACATTACAATTCTGTCCATTTTTATTCATATATTTACTCTGCCTCTTTGTCCCTCCATTCTTCAATATTTGCATGTGAGCATGCCTTAGGAACAAATAAAACCTGAATTATGAAACTAACATAAAACCCACAGCTGTGAAGTTAGATATATGTAATATTTGAAGCAAATATATTGTCAACAGATATAATGGTACATTTTTAGTAAAAATGTCCTCTTGGTAATAGAATGAGAACAGTAGGGACTCAGGAGAGAGAAGAAGAAAGAAAATATACATGGTGGGGTTTTTTTTTTATCAGTATATAAAGCATTTTGAGATGGTTTTGGCTGTATCACTAATATCTGTGTGATATTTGACAAATTGTACAACCTTTCTGTGCCTCCATTTTGTTTGTTTTTAACCCATTATCAGTGATGTGAAAGCTATTTCCCCATAGGAGTGAAGAGGTAATAACTTTTCCTCATCCATCTTCAGAAGAGTTATGGCAGATACTCTTATTACAAAAGATAGGTTAGTAAGAGAAAAGCATTGCAAATGTATTTGACAAAATTTATAGGACATGGGAGTTCAAGGATGAAGATCAAAGATGCAGGGAAAACTGTGTCTTTATGATATGTGATTTTAAAAAAGTGGGAAGTTGTGAGAAATATGATAAGACAGAAAGTGTGTCACCTAATGGTAATAAAGGAATGAGGGAACTCAGCAAGACTTGCTTGTTCAGATTCTTCTTGGTTCTTCTGTGGAGTTTTCCCCCCTTGGTATAGAGCAACGCCCCCTTGGAATAAGGGTCTCATAACTTATTTTCAGGTACAGTAGGTTAGAGAATGACCTTTCTAGATTTTATGACTTGCTAAGGGAATGGAGTTCTAGTTTCTGTGACTTACCTTGGGGGAGGACAAAGGAAGTTGAAAGAAGGTCATAGAGAACTTGCTGCTTCTGAGACTTTTTCAAGTTCCTTCAGTTCAAAATACTCAGCTTGCCAAGACACCCTACTTTGAGGTATTACATTCTGAGCCTAGACATCCCTACAGCCCATCCTGACATCTCTCTGTTCAGGACCATCTGAACTAGTGAAGCTCACGGTCCCCATTCCACTTCAATCCGAGCAATTGTTATGTCTTGGAAATCCGTATCACATTTTATTTGAAGTAAGGATTCTGAAGCCTACTAATAATTTGAGATCGGCTGGTCTAGATCAGCTATGAAAGTAATGTCTTAGGAATGCAATGTTTTCTTTCTTTGGAGGGTAGTAGATGAAACCTCTCAAGGGACATAAATATCTCCATATATTTAAAAGTATTCAGGAAAGGAACACTTCACCATGACTTTTGTGCTATATTTCTCAGCTTCATCTTCATTCTAAATTTACCTTTGGGGGATTTAATTCAGTTTTCCTAATAATCAAATAAATAAATACAGATGTGAAACACCATTTTCATCTATCAGATGATAAAATACGTAAAAAGGGTATTTTTAAAAGCAATATTTTACTTTTTTAAAGTGATTTCTTACATTTCCAAAGAAGTTCAGAAAGACTTGTGGGAAAGAAAGAATACAATAAATATACAACAAAAGCCTTAAGGGGTTTCTGTTCTTTGAATTAGTGATTTCATTTCTATAAATCAAACCTAAAACATAATACAATTATTTGCCTCGCTACATAATCTTTGCCCTGTTTCTGTAGAAAGCATTTCAAAACCAAAATACGTGAAAGGTGATTATATTAATGACACTGCATACATGCATATGTTGAGATATCATGTAAGTATTAAAAACAGGTTTTTTTAAGTTATTAATGATACAAGGAGACTCTTGTGATATAATGTTAATTGTAAGAAAACACAGAGAAAGCTTAGCAGAAGGCTAACTAAGGACTGTAAGTAAACGTAAGGTATTTATATTTCAACAAGTTCTGTATTTTTCTAAAGAGTAAATACTAGCCGGGCTCGGTGGCTCAGCCTGTAATCCTGTGCCTTTGGGAGGCTGAGGTGAGTGGATTGCCTGAGCCCACGGGTTCGAGACCCGCCTGGGCAGCAAGACCTCATCTCTACAATAAAATAAAAAAATCAGCTGGGCGTGGTAGCACATGCCTGTAATTCGGCTACTCAGAAGGCTGAGGTGGAAGGATTGCCGGAGCCCAGCAGGGGAGGATGCAGTGGCCGGGAGCAGCCACTGCACTCCAGTCTGGGCGACTGAGGGAGACTCCAACTCAAAAAAAAAAAAAAAAAAAACAAGAGTAAATACTATGTTCATTATCAACAAAAGAATATTACACAGAAAGTTTAACAATTTTATATTCAGTGGGATTGGAGGGAAAAAGTTTGTTCTTCAGATATAGCATTTATGTACATAAAGACATATTTATGCTACATCTATACCTACTATTCAATTCAAGTTGGAGAATGTCACCAATATTCTTTACATTATCTTAATTATCAATATGACACAAATAACTCTTACTTTCAGCAATACACTATTTCACATGTAAGTTATTGTTTCTCTTCATATTAATTAACTAATCCAGATTTAGTTTCCCAATATCTAGTCCTAGTGAGGATCAAATTTTTGCCAAACTGTTGTCAAAGATAAAGCAAGCCAGGCAATAGTTGAAGTGGTGAGGATAGATTTTCATCAGCAATAACTATCATAGTAGGGATAAAGAGTCCATCCTGAACTGAACTCAACTTCAATTTGTCCAGAAGTAACTGGGTATTTAAAGAAGAATGAGGAAGTAGGGAGGAATCTGGGAAGAGGCTTAGTAAAATCAAGGAAGTGAAAAATTACAGTTGATTAGCCAGTGTAAATGTGATTAGACATTCTGTAACTGCTATCTGACAATTATCAACATTAGGATTCTACCCTCCAACAGAGTTTGGAGACAAAGGTTGTATGCTTCCTGATGATTATACTTCCATAGGATGGCTTTCAGGTTCTTTGAGAAAGGCACTCTTGAGTTTAAGAAGGTACATACACACCTAAAAAGGTTAAAAGCAAGATTCCCAGATGGAAGCTCCTTTTCGTAAATGCTCTAAGTATAGGACAGAGGGTGGGTTTAAGGGTCTATGGTCAGGTGCTGACTAGAACCAACAGTAAATCTTTCAGCAGTCTTGAGTTTTCTCAGGCAAGCACTTTAAGAGGAGGTTAGGGTTATCCTAGGGATAAGGCCTTGAGCTATTAGGAATGATGTTAATGTTTATTCAAGTTTATTCACCAAGATTGAGGTCTAGTGGAGAATTGGGCTCAGAGAAGCCTAGGAGAAAATCTTTGTCAGTATCAACATCTTCAAAGTGGAACACAGTAGCCTCAAGTACAATCACACAAGAAAGAAGAAAGTATTTGCAATTTAGAATGTTCACCTCTATACCTTGCCCTTATATCTAGCAACCATCTCTCTATTGTAGCTCCCAGTGAACTTGAATATATGCCAATGGATTAATTTTTAGAACTTAAATATGATTCATTTAAGTAATCTATTACTTGCTGTTTTTTTCTTGAGAAGCCCAGATGAAGTACTTAAAGCAATCAATAATACATATGAATTAAGTACATACTTTAAGTGCAGCAATATGAGGGCAATATTATAAGTCAAAAGTAGTTTTAGAAAAATGTCAAAACTTTTAACTCACATTCCAAGCATAATTAATCTATTATGTTCAATTAAACAATAATTTATTGAGAGTCTGCTTATAACAGGCAAGGTGCTTCATAACTCATTCAATTCTCAACTAAGATAGTTGATTGAAAATTAATGTTTCAGAGTACTATTTTTTTTGGAGTCTTTTAGAAATAAAATTAGTTGTAGGAATGGGCTTCATCCCAATCTTTTGTTTGAAAATTCGCATACTAAGCTTGGGTGCCATATTTGTATTTTTAAAAAAGATAAGTCTGAGATTGACCAAGGAATTACAAAGACATGTATAGCTTAATAACTCTCAAGAAATAGAACTATTCTAAAGGAAACGTATACTACTATGATTAAGAGCAAGGCCTTTGGGCTCAGGTAAACCAGGGTTTCATTCCTAAGTTGTTCATTCCTAGATATATGTCCGTGGACAAGTGGTTAAGCTTCTATGACTTCTATGGAATTCCATTTCATCCGTAAATTAAGGATAGTAAGCTTTACCACCTAGGATGGTACACTGAGGTTAGATGATGTAATGCAGATGAAATTCCTAATAAATAATAGCTTCTCAATAATAATTATTATGAAGACTTTTTTTCTCAATTAACCTCTGTGAGAGAGAGCCCTGAATTAGAAGCACATCATGAGGCACAACAGACAGATCTACCGAACAATTCATATAAACATAAGAAAACACACTAATGCGCTGTGGTACAATGAAAAACAAAACACGACAGGGTCACAAGGTAATTTTAATCTCCTTCCAACTGAGGAAATTCTAGATGGATCACAAAAAAATAATACAGTCAGCTCTCCACATCTGCAGGTCTGGCATCCACGAGTTCAAACTAACTGTGGACTGAAAATATTCTATAAAAGAAAAACAATAAAAAATTAAAATGTAAACAAAAAATGCGGTATTACGACTATTTACATAGCATTTACATTGTATTAGGTATCATAAGTAATCTACAGATGATTTAAGGTATACAGGAAGTTATAGGTAGGTTATACGCAAGTACTACACCATTTTATACAAGGAAATTAAGCATCCATGGATTTTTATATCCACGGGAGTCCTGTCACCAATCCCTCACAGATATCAAGAGACAATTATATTTGAACTTAGTCTGAAACAGTAGATATAAGTCTCCTAGGTAAATCAGAAGAAAATTTTAGGTATAAGAAGCATCATATCCAAAGACAGAAGGCTGAAAACGGTATTCTGGGGAAGGATGAATTCCATGTGGTAGAGGCAGAGAGTTGGTTAAGGGTGGAGAGGGTTAGGGAGATTGAAGGTTAGTTGGGACACACATTGTAGGTGTTAATATGGAGTTGTGAATTTCTTCTTTAGATAACAATGCACCCAAAGGAAGGATTACCATATGCATGTCTGTATTTTAGGATGATGATGATAGCTCTGGCTTTTCTACAAAAGTATACAAATCCTACTTTTTCTCTCAATACATATTAAATACATATCACACATATTAAATGTTTGTGAGTCACATAAATACAGAGATCTTTTTTTTGCAAATTCTGCAAATTGACTATGACAAAGGAGGATCTTTTACATTGCTTTTGCGGTTTAAAAAACCCAGCCTTATGTTGGGGCCTACAGAAAGTGCAAGTTTTCTTTCTTGCGTGCTCCCTCATGTTATGTACACTTCTGCTGTTGTGGATCTCTGCCACACATACAATTGTGTCTCTAGAGAGACACACACCAAAAAATCCTCCACACACAAAAATGGTGGTCAATGCAGAAAGAATTTATTCTGCGGTAGAAAGGCTAGAAATGCAATTGATGCACAAATGCGTTTAAAATTGGAGAAGAGCCTTTCATGTTTGTCTAGTTCTATTGCTGCTGCATTGATCATTTGTGATACTATCTGAGGAGCGTAACTTCATTTCATACTTCTTTTTTGTTATACACCCAAAGAAGTTGTCAAGTAAATATACGGCAATACCGCAGTGTGTTTCTATGCTGTCACATTTATTTCTCACATAAATCCGGAGCTTTTTTCTATATTCCAAAGACTTCAAATTCATTAGGATAAATGGCTTTTGAAAACGTACTGTAAAGGAAAGGTTGCCTTGATGGTTCATATAAAAGCTATCAGAATATGTATTTTAAAAATGCAAATTTTCAAAAGATAATGCTCCACACACCTCAGATCTAACAGTCACTTCACAAATGTAGGATAATTAAAAGGACTGATTTGAGGCATTCTATTCAACAATGTGAATTATCAGTAAGAACTAGTGACAGAATGACAACCTCACAATGTACAAAATCAAACTCTTGGTACATCTGTGATCCACAGCAAACTTGACTTTACTCTTGTTGTTTTTATTACTGTTAATAAGATCATTATCCTCCTAGATATCTAAACTTTCAGCTTCAAAAGTGTGTTTAAATTTCTCTTGTCCTTGTCCTTATCCCTTCAAAATCTCATCAGTCATGTAGAGGACTACTTCTATCTCTAATATTTTAGATATCTCTGACATTCCTTCAGTTTTATTCCCACCGCCACCTCACTAATTTAAACCCTTATCTGGACTATTCCAGTCACTTCTAATTTGTCCTTTTGCTTCCAGGCTGTTTCTGCCTAAGGCAAACTGCACACCTGTTGCCATAGGAACCTTCCTAAAGAATAGCTCTAATCACTTCATTACCTGACCAAACATTTTCAATGGACTCTTCTTTACCTACAAGATAGCTCATTAGCATATCAGATCAGACTGTCCAAGCACTGTTTTCAAATTGTCTTTCACTAACTCTTCCAATCCACCTACTTCCTGGCTAATCTGAACCTTGCCATTGGTTGAATAATCATAAACAGCATCTTGAGGTTTTTTTACCTGATGCATACTCATAGGTGGTGATAATGTTTCCCTCTTGAACTACCATAAGATTTACTTCTAAACATTGTATTTTATGTCCTCTAGCTTGCATTGCATAAATCTATACACATGCACACATATAATACAGTACATGTTAATAATAGTACATATAAATTTATGTTATATTCTTCATATAGGGTTTTACAGTTCAGTTCAAGACATCTTACTACTGGGTATCTACCCATTATATGAAAAGGTCACCTGCAGTCCTATGTTCATCATAGCACCATTCACAACAGCAAAGTCAACCTAAGTGTCTATCAACTGTTGACTGGACAAAGAAAATGTGATATGTACACATATGGAATACTATTCACAATCATAAAAATGAACGAAATCATGTCCTTTGCAGCAACAAATGATGGAGCTGGAGGCCATTATCCTAAGCTAAATAACTCAAAAAAAAAAAAAGCCAAATACCACATATTCTCACTTATAAGGGGGAGCTAAACAATGAGTACACATGGACATACAGATAGAAATAATAGACACTGATGAGTTCAAAGGAGAGGAGAAGGTGGAAGGGAGGATGAGGGTTAAAAAATTACCCATTAGGTATAATGATAGGTACACTAGAAGCCCAAAACTCACTGTGACACAATATATCCATGTAGCAAACCTGCACAGGTAACTTCTAAATCTAAAATAATTTTCAAAAATAAAAAGTCAAAAACTGAAGTTTTTGTTCAAAAGAACACTCTCTGGATGTCACAAGGATTACTATAAAGGCAGGTGGAGGCCTGGAGAACACCAATGATAGCATAGTGCTTTGCTTACCATTCTTTCCTTCAAACAACATAACTCCTATTTTACTTATTTTATTTAATAAAGTAGCATCTGGCATTCAATTTTATTTTTTAAAGGAGTTTTTACTGCTTTTAAAAATCTTTAAACTCTCGTTTCCAAGTTTAAGAGATTTCCTATACCCACCTCCTAGATAACCACACTAATGTGAGATCTGAAACAGAATCACTCAGGATTCCTATAATTGAATTTCATCACAAGAGAGATTTCCCCCCAAGAGTTTTAGATCAAGTATTCAACTAGACATGATGGCTGCTGCCTGAGACCTTTTGATTAAGACACCATATTATACACCTGTGACTGCCCCAGTCATTTTAGTCTTTCTTTGGCTTGTATTGTCATTTTTTTCTCCTCTCTTTTCTAGTAAAATTTTTGATTGCTAAAATAAGGCTCTTAAAGTTTCTTATCAGTGATACTGGCTCTCTAGAAAAATCAAGGAAATGAACACAAATCTGCAAATCAAACCAACCTTATCAATAAACTCCAGAAAGGAAGGAATCTACTCTCCTGAATAATCCAAGGTGGGGAAGGATTAGGTCTAAGAGGCATTGTCCCAAGCCTTCTGATAATTCTCATGTTAATACTTTTTTTTTTCAATAGTTCACTGTGTTTTCTCTGAATTCTTTAGTGCTCCAACACAGCTACTGTCTTAGTCTGTTTCTCATTGCTATAAAAGAATACCTGAAACTAGGCAATTTATAAATAAAAGAGGTTTATTTGACTCATGATTCTGCAGGTTGTACAAGAAGCATGGTGCCAGAATCTGCTCTGTTCCTGGTGATTGCCTCAGGAAGGTTTTACTCATGGTGGAAGGCAAGGGGAAGCTGTGTGTCACATGGTAAGAGAGGGAGCAAGAGAGAGAGGAGGTGCCACGCTCTTTTAAACAACCCACTCTCTTCTGAACTAATAGAGGGAAAACTCATTCATTATCATGGCGAGGGTACTAATTCATTCATGAGGAATCGGCCACTATGACTCAAACATTTCTTACTAAGCCCTACCACCAACACTGGGGATCAAATTTTAACATGAGATTTGAAGGGCACAAACATCCAAACTATTTCAGGTACTCAATAGAAATAAAATAGAATAGAAATCCAACTACAAAAATAAAAGTCCTAAGAAAGTCCTAATGGTAGTTTTGGGGCTCAGAAGACAATACCCCAAAGTAAGGTGCTTTGGCATGCTGAGCACTTTGAACTAAAAACAAAAAACAAAAAACAAAACACTTAGAAGCAGTTTCAAAACCAATAATTTTCTGGCCTTCTCCTGTTTTCCTCCCAAACACAGCTTGGTATTCTCCATTCTCTCTCTCTCTCTCTCTCTCTCTCTCTCTCTCTCTCTCTCTCTCTCTCTCTCTCTCTCTCTCTCTCTCTCCCCCTGCCCCTTTGAATTTCCCCTTTATCTTCAGAAGACACAATTGCCTTCAATTTTCTCCCAGAAATTTTATTTACCAGAAAATATTAAACTCATATCATAGAAAGGAGGACAAGAATGTCACCACACCTAGCAGACTTTGTCACAAGCTATTTTCTGTTCTTTGGATCCATTTGACTTTTCTAAAAATCATTTTCCACCCCTCAGAATTGTCTTCATTCCCACTTGTTTCCCTCTCCTATGAACAAAGATATATACGATCTGAAACTTCATTGGCAATTGGATACTCATCCTCTTGTATTTTCCCCATGCATGTAATAAACTCGCTTTTTTAACCTGTTAATCTATTGTCAATTTATTTCAGCAGAGTTGAACCTTCAAAGGGAGAGAGAAATTTCCCTTCACTCCTACTATGGTAGTTATGCCCAATGAGTCTGAAACTGTAATGGATGCAAGTAATGATTTTATTTTGTATTTTTTTGATTGGAAAATAGAGTTTATTTAAAAAGTAGATTGGAAATAGAGAGAGAGAAAAGAGAAATTCACCTCCCCCACATTGGGGAAGGGGCCAGAGCTTAAAGAACAGCATGGTCTGGCCATAGCTCGATGAAAGCATGGCTGGGTCAGAGCTGAACAAAAACAATGGCAGCCTCAAGTGATGACATTAAAGCACAGAACAAAGCAATGGTTTCTTTGTTAACTATAAGTAGAGCCCATAGGAGATATTGGAATACTAAAAATTTCTACTGTAGTCCTTACATTTCTTTGATCCACTGCAACTTTTTCTTCTCATTTTGTGAATGACCTTCGCTCCTGCAACAATTCCTTCTCACATCTCTTTCTAAGCCCAAACTGCCTAACCAACATTTGCTAAACTGCAAGGGTCATTTCTCCCCCTTCCAAAAACCATTTGGATCAATTGTTACTGAAACCAGCTGAACTTCAGCTTATTCCTCTGGCTAAAGCTCTAGAAAAACTCCAGCGTTTCTTCCCAAGGCATAATATTACTTTGAACATTGAGACAGCATTTCAAATAAAGTTTTAGGGTTAGTGTGCCTGGTTTGATCTTCTTTCACATTATCTTTCTCAAATCATATAAGGGGTGATTGGCAGAGTCCCAACTGACACCCAAGCTTTCTGCTGACCAACAGTACTGTTCTTGCTGAGATATGACACTTATAATCACAACAGACATGTGAATTCAAAGAAGAGAGAGATGATTTTCTCTTGGTGATATCTGATGGAAGACAGGAAAATCAACTCCTGACAACAAAATGCAATGATGTGTTCTTAAAAGAGCTTATGAAATAAAGAGAAAAATAATGACATTTTTTGCTAAGCAAGACATGAAAGCTTCAACATAATATATAACCTATTCCTATTTTCACTAATAGAAGATAAATATTATCCCTCCCTTTAAAGGACTTTTGTGGGAATTCTACTTCTTTTTTTTTTTATGTGTAGAGGTAAGGAAGAAGTTTTTTTCTTAACATCCAAAATAAGGGAAAAGAAGACTGGCATTTCATGTCCTCCAGGATGAATACTTGATGCTCAGGGCAATGCAAATGAAAGTTAGAACATCCTTGCAGTTTACTGGCTTGGTCATTTGCTGCTCCAAACAGAAGCCCAAGTCCAGTCTCCTTTGCTATCTGCCCCTCCTCCCCATTACTCCACCACAATCACTTAAAAAGCTCAGGACTGCTATGACAATTAAAGCTTCTCACCTCCACGAGAACTGCAGAAAGTGGTGCAGAAAAAAAGTGTGCTGAAATTTCTCTATATTGTATGATGCATTGCTTTCAGTATAGAAAGACCTTTGACGGATTTCTGTTTTGGGGTTCCATCCTATTGTAATGTAAGAATCAAAGTATGATACAGTGCAAAGAAGTAAGACATGCTAAATTTAGCAGAATGCACAAGACATGATTAGAAAGTAAACATCTACAGAAGAGGCAAGAATGACTCTGAGCCTTAGCACATTGTAAGGAATGAGCAGTAAAGCAGAACAACATCTCACAGTCACTTTCAGTGTAACAACTCTGGAATAATGAGACACAAAAATGATAAATGCTATTTATCTCCATTACTTGAAACAGGGAATCAGCTGGCAGCCATAAAAGATGCTGTGTTATCCAGCTCCTCTACTCTGGACCAAAGCACTCACTCAGCTGCAAAGACACATGCCTGAGTCCCTCTCCAGGTAATGCTCTCTGATCAAAGGCAATTGCGTTGCTGGAGCTTCCAATCATTCAGAGAGACTCCGTATCTATCGATAAGTGGATAGGGGAGGAGGACCTCACATCATGTCTTGTCTCAAATGAGAACAGTTCTCAAATGCTGAGATCTTTGCTTTAATAACATTACAGGTCAGTGTCTCCCTCCATCCAGTTCTGATTATCTCACTTCCTTAAGGTGTGATTCCCAAAAAAAGTCCTCCACACCGTCTCCTATGAGTCTATCTAGGGAAGCATAACCTAAGACAACAACCTTCCAAAGAACAACATTTTCAAATTAATAACTCTTTCACATAGGTGACAAAACCACCAGCAATGAATCCTTGATTAAAAAAATGACAGTTGTATGAATAATCAGAGTAAATTTTTATGTCAAGATAGAACAATTTGCATCCTAGGCTTAATATTCTTGATATTACTTTGGACACTCTTTGAGCCATGGTTCTATTTTAAGAGCATGGTATTTTAAATAAATGTGCATAATTTGAAGAGGTTTTATAGAAAGATAACTCAAATGATTAAAAATGAAAATATAATTAGTAGAAAAAGTACCAGAAACAATTTACTTTTGAAAGGAAAGGCAGGGGGCCATTTTAGCAATAACCTTCAAATTTATGTCTATTTAATCTGGTAAGTAAAGGATAGATGGTTGTGAAGTCAAGCTGGAAGAACAGTCAAGGATCACATCATTATAGCCCCAGATTCCTGCAGTAGCCTCCTACCTTATCTCCCAGTTTCTGCTTTATTGGCAACATCCAGAGCGATCCTTGAAAAGTCATGACACATCATATAACTCTTTACCTCAAATCTGTCTCTTCATTCTCCATCAGTCCCTCTCATGACCTGTAGACACTCTGTGATCAAGCCCCAGCTGCCTCTGGGGTTTGTCTCCTCCAATTCACCGCTACACTGCCGCCTTCTTAATGGCCTGTAACAAGCCAGGCAATACTGGGCTCAGGAAGTCTCCCCTGGCTGTATTGGCTGACAGAATGTTCTTCTTATGATCACTGGAAACCCAACACCTCATTCACATCTCTGCTTAATGGCACCCTTTCAGAAATAATTTAATGTAGTAGTCCTAGTTATGCTTTCTTTTTTTTGAGTTGAGTCACACTCTGTCACCCAGGCTGGAGTGCAGTAGCACACTCACGGCCACCCCAGCATCGACCTGCTGGGCTCCAGCAATCCTTCCACCTCAGCCTTCCAAGTAGCCAGAACTACAGGCATGGGCTATCATACCCGATTAATCTTTTGATTTATTGTAGAGACGAGGTCTCACCATATTGCCCAGGCTAGTCTCAAACCCACAGACTCAGGTAATCCTCTCACCTCGGACCCCCAAAGTGCTGGGATAAGAGGCTTGAGCCATGGTGCCCAGCCTAGTTGTGTTTTATTCTTTCAGTCTGTTTTACAATTTTTCAATGAATTTAATACTTCTTGATATTCTAATTTGTATATTATTATATTATATTGTATTATATTTAGGAACTCTCAAATGTTTAGTTTCTAGTGCCCACCAAAACTCAATCTTCAATGGCAGGGTCTCTGATTCTTATTTAACTTCTGTATCCTCCATAGCTAGAAACTTCTGTAGGCTTAATGTCTATAAAATATCGTATACACACAGTAGGTGCTCAGTAAATATCTGGTGATTAGATGTATGTGATCTCTTTACTCTCTGTCCTCACTATACTGACTTTCTTAAGTGTCCATTAAATAATTAAGCCAGGCTTCTGTCATTTACCCAAGTGGAATGTGTGCTTTTTCTTTCCTTCCTCTTGGACCAACACCTATTGATAGTTATACAGCATAAAGGTCCTATAGTCACCAATCAGTCTCTTTTCTTACAGAGGACTATCTATAAAGTTTATCTATCTCTACTATCTTTTTGAGGGGTATTTTCTTAAGGGGGAATATTCTATTAGCTGTTCTAAAACTTGAAGCTATGTTTAACCTGTAATTATGAATACGTTATCACTTTCTTTAACTTTTCAACTTGTACTATCTGATTTCCCTCTTCTTGAATTTGATATTTTTTATTAGTGCTCCAAGAGTCAGTGTTTGGCTTTTATTGATTTTTTGTATTTGCTTTGTTTTCTTTTCTATTTAATTTATGTTTCTGTCTTTCTGTTTCTGTTCCTTTGTTTACTCTATTTTTTGTTTCCAACTTTTTGAATGGAACACCTAGTGTGTGTATAAATATATATATATATATGTATATGCATGTGTGATTTAAAAAACTCTCTTGTTTGTAAAAAATGTAGATGTGGTTATGCATTCTGCTATAAATAGTACTTTTAGTACATCTATACTTTAATACATAATACTTTTATAGTTTTGTTTTGTGATATCTTGAAAAATGTTTATAGTCTGAATTTACACAATGCAAATGCTCTGCATATAGTTATTAGATGAAATTTTTAAATTACATTGTTGAATTCTACTATACATTAATATTTTGTATTTGGTTGACCAGTTTCAAGTGAACAGATATTAAAATAGATATTATAAAAGTAAAATTGTTATCAAAATTCTGAAAGATTATTTATTAAAAGTATTTTATTCATTCTACAAACCATATAAGGAAGAGCTGATACCAATCCTATTGAAAGTATTCCAGGCAATTGAGAAAGATGGGGTTCTCCCCAATTTATTTTACGAGACTAACATACTAATACCCAAACCAGGTAAAGATCCAACAAAAAAAAGAGAACTACAGACCAATATCCCTTATGAACATAGATGCAAAAATCCTCAACAAGATTCTACAAATCAGATCCAAAATCACCCACCATGGCCAAGTAGGCTTCATCCCCAGGATGCAGGGTTGATTCAACATTCGCAAGACCATAAATGTCATTAAATACATCAACAGATGCAAAAACATGACACATGATTATATCATTAGATAAAGAAAAAGCTTTTGAGAAAATCCAGCATCCCTTCTTGATAAAAATCTTCAAACACCGAGGTATGGAAGGACCATACCTCAAAGTAGTAAGCGCCAGCTATGATAAACCCACAACTAACATATTGCTAAATAGACAGAAACTGGAAACATTTCCCCTGAAAACTGGAACAAGACAAGGTTATCCACTCTCACCCCTCTTGTTCAACATTGTGTTGGAAGTCCTAGCTAGACAATTAGACAAGAGAAGGAGATCAGGGGTATCCAAATAGGAAAAGAGGAAATCCAGTTATCTTTTATTGCTGATAATATGATTCTATACCTCAAAAATCCAAGATAATCTGCCAGAAACCCGCTTGCACTGAAAAAGGACTTTGGCAAAGTCTCAGGGTACAAAATAAATGTGCAAACATCAGTTACATTCTTATACACCAACAACAAGCAGGCGGAGAACCAAATAAAAAGCACAATAGCCACACACACACACAAAATGAAATACCTCGGCGTCTTCCTAACCAGAGAAGTGAAAGACCTTTATAATGAGAATGACAAAACACTGCTCCAAGAAATCCAAGAAGACACAAACCAACGGAAAAATATTCCATGCTTATGTATCAGAAGAATCAACATTGTTAAGATGTCCATCCTACCAAAGGCAATCTACAGATTCAATGCAATATCCATTAAGCTACCAACATCATTCTTCTCAGACCTGGAAATGACAGTAGAGAAATTTATATGCAAACATAAATGACCACGAATAGCCAAAACAATTCTTAGCAAAAAAAAACAAAAAAAAAAAAGCAGGAGGTATCACACTTCCAGACTTCAAACTTTACTATAAGACTGCAATAATCGAAAGAGTCTGGTATTGGTACAAGAACAGGCATAGAGACCAATGGAACAGGATAGAGATTCTGGAAGCAAAGCCTCAATTTCTCAGCCAACTCATCTTTGACAAAGCCTCCAACAACAGCCACTGGGCAGAGAACCTATTCAGTAAATGGCACTGGGAAAACTGGCAGATCGCATGCAAATTGAAACAGGACCCCTACCTATCACCATACACAAAAATTAACTCTAAATGGATCCAAGACTAAAACGTAAAACCTCAAACCATAAAAATCTTAGAAAATGCAGGAGACACCCTTATGGAAATTGGAACTGACAACCAATTCCTGATCAAAACCCTAAGCACCCATACCTAAGAAATAAGATAGATAAGTGGGACTTCATCAAACTAATAAGTTTCTGCAAAGCAAAAGAAACCATCAAAAGAGCAGGGAGACAGTTCACAGAATGGGAAAAAAATATTTACTAACTGTATATTTGACAAAAGTCTAACATCTAGGATCTACAAGGAACTCAAATGCGCTGAAAAGAAAAAATCAAACAGCCCCATTAAAAAGTGGACAAAGAACATGAACAGACACTTCACATAAGATGATATACAAGCAACGAATAGACACATGAAAAAGCGCTCAGCCTCACTCATCATCAGATAAATGCAAATCAAAACCACATTGAGATACCACCTAACCCTAGTAAGAATGGCCATCATTAATAAAACAAACAACAACAGATGCTGGTGAGGATGTGGAGAAAAACGAATTCATCTACACTGCTGGTGGGAATGCAAACTAGTACAACCTCTCTGGAAGACAGTGTGGTGATTTCTGTAAGAACTAGAAATTGACCTTCCATATGACCCAGCAATCCCCCTCTTGGGAACATACCCAGAGGAACTCAAGTAATTTTACCAAAAAGATATCTGCACATGCACGTTTGTTGCCGCTCTATTCACAATAGCAAAAACTTGGAACCAACCATACTGCCCATCAAAGCTGGACTGGATTTAAAAAATGTGGTACATATACAATAGAAAATTATGCAGCCATAAAAAAGAACAAGCATATGAACTTTGCAGCAATTTGGATGGTTTTAGAGTCTATCATACTCAGTGATGTATCATAGAAACAAAGAACAGAGTGCCACGTGTTTTCGCTCATAAGCGGACTTTGAACAATTATCATAATATAAGAAAGGAATTGGCAGTGGTGGGAAACTGCCGGAGGGCGGAGGGAGGGAGAGGCACACTTCACCAACAAGGGTACCTGCATAATGAACATTTGTATACCTAACCCTGAATTGTACCCCACATCTTTAAAAAAATGTATTTTTTTCATACAGTAATTACTATGTTCCAGGTATTCTTAGCACTTGCAAATATTAACTCACATACTGTCACCATCATTGCATTTTCTTGGAGGTTTATTCTAGTTGTTACAAAATATTTCTTCTTTCAGTTTGGAATGAAATTGTTGGGGTTTTTTTAAATATATGAAGCTAATAAAATACACTTATTGTTTTATCCATAATACCTTTTTTATTTACTAGTTTTAATGTAAAGGTCTTCAGATATTTTAGTCTCTTTTACTCTGCCCTCATTCTTAAGGCATATTTACCTATGTGCCACTTTCTAAATTAAAGATGTCCTTCTGTTAGTCTTTTGATGCCAAACCTACTATCACTGTAATTTGTGGCTTTGCAGAGAATCTTTTTGGGGCATTGGTAGTTTTTAAGAATGTTCTTCTTTATCTTTGATGGTGTGAAATTTTACTGCATTGTGTCTACATGCAGGTTTATTTTATTTATCCTATATGAAACTTGTATTAGTTAACTATTTTTATGTAAAAAATCAATCCCAAAACAAAGCAGCTTAAAATGACATCATTTATTTATACTCGCATATTTATAAGTAGTCTTGAGATAGGCTTACCTAGTCAGAACTTGTGAAGGCATACTACTGAGCTGCCAATTGGGTCCAGAGATACTCTCATGTCTGTCCATATATAGCCAAAGATAGACACATGGTCAAAGACAAAGTCAAGGAGTAAGGAAATATACATTTCCTATAAGTGGAGAAGCAACAACAATATTGGGAACAAGGATTCATTCTACCATAGTATTTGCTTTCAATTTGAAAATGTATCTATCTTCTTGTTATTTTTTTTTTCATTTTCATCCTTTTGACTATTGTTTTAAACGATTCTTTCTATTTTCATCTTCTGTAGCTTTTTTCAGCTACAGAATACTTGCAACTATCAAAATGTCCTTCAAGTCTTTATATCTAATAACTTTTTCTATTGACTCGGTATCCTTTTTTCTACTTGATAAGACAACAAATTTCTGCTAAAGATTTACTTTTCCCAATTTGGACTTTCTAAAATTAACATTTTAACTGAAATGACATAAATAATGTAATAATACATATTCATTCTACAGAAATTTTATAATGTATATAAAATTATTGCTCAAGTTTTTCCCCACTTTTACCCCAGCCTCTGAAAGTCCTAACTCTAAAAGTATCACTCCTATGCATTCAGCATATATTCTTTCTGATCTGTTTCCTAGAATGTGTGTATATACACATACATATATACTCACATATATATTTGCACACATACATGAATATATAGGAATACACATTTGTTTTGTGAGAATTTTTTTAACATATGTAGTTTTAAGTTTAGTGTTTTCAGAAGCAGATACAGGTTTTCTGGAGAGTGCAGCAAAAATTTGATACAAAGACTTGGCCGGGCCCCATGCAAGTGAAAGGCTCTGCATTTTATGCTTCATTAGCTTTGAAGTAAATCTGCTTTTCTATATTTACAACCACTTGCTTTTGTAACTTAAAATCTTACATTGGCAATCTTTCCATTCTAAAAAAAAAAAAAATCTAGCTCATATAATTCATTTTAAATATAAGGGTTTTTATTGGTACTAAATCATCATGTTATAGCCATTAACAAAATTTTTGAAACAGTCTCTGCGTTGATGGATAAAAATTATCTGGGATGGACAGCAAAAAGGCCAATCTTTTTATGAAAGATACACATATTTGTAACTTGATTATATAATTAGCTTGACTAATTGTTCATATCTTTATAACTTGAATACATGCTGTGAAATTGGTCTCTAAAAATATTATTTTATTGCCAGTAACTGATATTAGTAATCATTTTGTCTTTAAATTAGCATATTGATTGATGAATTTTAATGCTTTGAATTCAATATTGACGAATTTAATTTAAAAGTGTGCTTTTCCCTGCTAAAGAAGGGGAAAATCCTGAGAAGTGAGATGGAGAATAAAAATAAGACAAATATTATTTAATGAACTTGAAAACAAAACATCAAACAAGACAAGCTCCATTCAGCTATCTCAAAAAAATTAAACACTAAGAATACTAAGAATACTTATACACACTTTGTAATGATCTGGCATTTTCTATGAACTCTGGTAATGCACACTATACTAGTTTGCTCACACAGCCCCGATTTATCTGTTGTCCTAACATTCTATTCTATTTAGTACTTGCTCCAGATTTTTAAAAATTTTTTAATAATGATTACTATTAATTGTTGCATTGAAAAAAATCCAGATGGATTTAGGAAGACTTCAATTTGTATTTTCAGCTTCTCCTATGTGAGACATGTTAGCAAAAAAACAGAACTTTCATGTGATCCCATGTTGAAGTTGAAAATATATCATCATTGATAACTTATCTTTATTTTCTCCCTCTTTCTAGATACCCTGTAGCTAAGACCTCATGTTCAACAGTACAAAATGTGGTTGCTGATAAAATCCATTGTAGCTCACTCTTTCTGGTCTAGTGCAGGGGTCAGACTGTTATTTAACATCTGTGATCTTTTTGACTAGTCAGTTCTTCCCGAGGCAGCACTACTGGCTGCAAGATTCATAAGTGTCCAGGCTACCAGTTGGCGGGGTCAGTGGGAAATGCAGGGAATTATAGTTAAGATAGAGATGAAGTTCATGGGAAATAGAGTCTAAGACAATCTGCCAGGGGATTCTAAAAATAGTCTGAATGTTCTCACTATAATACTTTTAGTATTATCACGTGATATACTTCTACAATTATTTATTTTTTATTCTATTATTTCATATTTTGCAGTAACCCCTTTCAGAAGAAATACTCAAAGTCAAATTACATATCAGTTGAAAGTAATATAGACCAAAAAAATGAGTCTGGAATTATCATTTCTTAGAAAGATGAAATTAAAAAATATTTCACAAAATGTTTATGAACATTTATAATCTCTCTATAGTGATGCTGTTGCCCACATTTTAAAAAATGACATAATCCAGTTGAAGGAAAATCAATACCCACTTTAAAATGAGTAAATGTAAAAAGACTACCTAAAATGGTGATTTAACAGATGAAAATGAAGAAGATGCATTTACATAAATGTTATTCTGTGAAGTATTACTTTTCATGTAGATCAAAGGGCTATTTCCTAAATGAATTTTGCTCATATTTATGTTTTAGTGTGAAAAATCAAAAAGTGAAGTGATAACTGTTAAGGTGTTGACTCCATTGGTAGAAAAGCTTTACAGTTAAAAGAAGCCTGGTTCTATCAGTTTCACCAAATGCTTCAATTATAAATTAGTTTATTTTGATAACACTTGTTATCACATTCATGGAGTAGAAAGAGAAAAGTCCTTAGAAATTAATTCTGACAAAAGTGAAACATCCAACATTACAGTAAATGTTTTTATAAGTTCACTAAAAAGCTTAACATTGAAGATAAAATTTACTCATTTTCTGGTGACAATAAAAATATCAATTTTGATGGAATACAGCATCATAATAAACACAATGCTCTTGCTAAATTAACAAACCTGGAGGCAGAAATATACGTAGATTTTTAAAATATATACAAAATTCAAAATTGCATCTGAACAAGCTGTAAAATCCCAGTGGTATCAATAGATGCTCTAGTTGTCAAGCTTTACAATTTACACAGTTTGAGTAACTACATTATAAAGTATCCGTGATAAAGTTGATGTTGAAAACAAACAAAAAATTATCCTTTAGCATGGCAATATATATCATTCATTGGATTTTAGAAATGTCTGGACCTTTGAAAAGTTATTTTGTAAATTAGCGTAACTATGTTAAAATTGTATTGAGCTATTTTTTGTTAATGAGTACTCTAAAGATGGGTACCTTTTGGCTTTGCAAAATTAGTGAAAATATTTAGTAAATTTATTTAATAAATATAATACCAAAATGTTTGAAGTGTCTACTGAATTAGTTATTGGAAACAAAGCTTGTAAGCAGAAATATATTACTAGGTCAAGAGAAAAAATTTAGCAAAGAACACACAATTTGTTTACAAAATTTTATTTGTAAATTATATAATCCCTTTCTGTGATCTCTTGACTTGTAGGAGGAAATTTTTCATGGAGTTTCTATTTTTAGTAGGATATATGGATTTTTTTTTTACTAAAATGGAAAAAATTAAGAAGTCATATAATCTTGCAACGTAAATAAAACAATTTATTTCAAGAGCTTTTGTATAATGAAACTACTTGAGGAAGAAAGGTATTCATAGAGGAAACCCAAATATAATATCTGTAGAAATATTAAAAATTTTCAACACAAAATATTTTCCTGTTAGCAAAATTTGCTCTGAGTGTAGAAATGATAATACCTGTAAAGAGAATATTTTTCTCAGCTACAGATGAGTAAAAAAAAATCCTAAATTGATTAAATCACAAAATAAAAATTTAAAAACTTAATTTTATTAAAATAAAATCCAAGCGTGTTAAGACCAATCTGAAAGAAATACATTCAATACTGAGGTGTCTAACCAACCTATTAGTATAAGTAAACATATTTTATTTGTCTTATTGAAATGGAATTTTCTTCAATTTTTTTCACTGTACACATATATTATTGATATAGTTTGCATGTTTGTTCCCTCCAAATGTTGAACTCTGATTCCCAACATTGGAGGTGGAGCCTAGTGGGAGGTGTTTTGGTTTGGACATGGGGGCAGATCCTTCATGAATGGATTGGTGCCATTCTCAAAGTAATGAGTGAGTTCTAGTTTCATTAGTTCAAACCAGAGATGGCTAATTTAAAAGAGCCTGACACCTCCCTTCTCTCTCTTGTTCCCTCTAATGCCATGTGACACACCTACGCCCTTTGCTCTTCTGCCATGATTGTAAGCTTCCTGAGACCTCACCAGAAGCAGATGCCATCACTATGCTTCTTGTATATTCTATTGAATTGTGAGTCAAATAAACCTCTTCTCTTTATAAATTGCCCAACCTCAGATAGTCCTTTATAGCAAAGCAAAACAGATGAACATACTTATCTTTGTGTATTAGAAATAATTTGATTTCAAAAAACAGTTTTAGGATAGGACTACTTAATTGACCAATTAATATATTAAAAACCTCAGAAGACTATTGTCTTCTCATTGTGTCCTCAATGGTAGAAAGAGTTAAAGAGAACTCTCTGGGTTCTCTTTTATGAAAGCACCAATCCCATTCATAACCTAATTACCTGCCAAAAGTCCTACTTTCTAATACCACCCCATTAGGACTTAGGATTTCATCATATGAATTTTAAGGACACAAATATTTAATAAATAATAATCAATAAATACCAACACTTTATTTCTCAAAGTGTTCCAATGTATACAATACATTATATGGTAAAGTTACCTATGACTGAATAATTTCTTTCTTAGTTATATGCCCAGACGATTGCAGGCAACTCAACACTAAAAGACAGGTTCAAAATGTTCACTGATATTTTAAAGGAGCCTAAAATCAGAAATAATTCAAATATCCAAAACCAGCAGAATGGATAAATAAAAATAGTTTAGTTTTTGCATAGATTACTATGAAAATAAAAATGAAAAAATCTAATAATATGTATGAATCACACAAATATAAAACTAAGAGAAAGGAGATGCATATAATAAATAATCTGAATCCACTCCCAAATATCAAGAGACTAAACTATCATGGTATTCAGACAGCTGTATATAATAAAACTATAAAGAAAGAAAATACTGATCATAAATCTCAAGGTTATTGTGAGCTGTAAGGAGAGTAAAAGGCAAATGCTTATGAGACTCTGGAAATATTGTTTCTTGATTTTGATAAAGTGTAACCAAATGGCCTCATCATAAAGCCTATATTTGAGTTTCATTTGTCTTTTCTGTATGTGCATCAAATTTTAATTAAAAGGGAGTATGTAGTCGAACAATCTAAAATTATTTTTTTTGTTTTAAGGCCCCTTTTTGTAATTTACTAGAATAGTTAATATCTTGTGAAATATAAAGCTTCTAAACAGCTATAAACTATATTTATATCAAGGCAGTTTTCCCAATCTAGTGAGTATGTATGTGTTTGGAGGAGGATATGTGTGTGTACATATGTTTGCTTGCTATGCATGTGTAGGTGTATGCACATACATGTATGTATGTGTGTGCACATTTGTGTGTCTGTGTGTGTGGCCGTGTGTGTGCATGAGAGGATGTTTTGCGGTAAGGCAAAGATACATTTTTTTTGGTGTGGAAGAATATAACCATCACAGAAAGAATTCAGATGAACTGGGAATTTGAAAACAGAAACCTCCAAACAAATAAAATGTCAAGTAAATGAAAAAAAAGAATAAATATATTGTTTTCAGCATATTAGATGTTTCAAAACACATACTTTCATATCAGTTCCAGTTGTTTTGTTTTCTCAGTATGTGGTTCGTTCAACAATAATGCTTTTGCGAAAAGAGAGACTTTAGTTACAAGAGAAAGAGTCCCTCTTGTTATTCTCAGATTATTTTCATTCCATAATTCCTTTCACTAGCTCTTTAGGGGTATTATCTCAAAGCAAAAACAAGAAACACCTGCTACCTTCTGCACAATTTACAATCAATTCATCAGCAGCCTCAGAGTAAAAAAAGAAATCAAGCAAATTATTAGTTCACTTGGGAACTATGAGAATAGATTTAAAGGATGTGAATGCTTTCATTTCAAAGTCATCTGGTTTCTTTGCCTTTTGCAATTATGAAGCATTAATTTTTTTTTTTTGGTTTGCTACTTACAAATTCCATCGTGGTCTTTTAAATATTTATTGGAAAAAGACTCTGAATACTGGGAACTGTAAAGTACAAAGATACACACACACACACACACACACACACACACACACACACACACACACACACACAAATATAATGGCTGTTATAATGTATCATTCATTCTGCCATTCTCGCAAATTCCAAAGTCACTTCTTTAATCTTTTGAGCTTACAAAACTGGTAGTATGATTCCCGGGTAGAAAAATTTACTTAAATCAAATGAAGATTTATTGAGTACTTGTTACATAATATATCGCATAAGTGCTCAAGCTCTCTACTTTACAGAATTTTGAATTTTATCACCAAAAATAATTAACTATATAAGCTTTGGGCATATTATTGAAGAGGTACCATAATTAGACTTCTCAGGAGCTGCAAGTTCAGGTGCTCTCACGGAATCCTATCAACTTTATAGTGATGTTTGCTAAATCAAGATAGATTTTCTTGACATCGCCAAATACTTAATGTTAGCAATATGCATTGTGCTATTCAATTAAAAAATTAATTAATGAATCAGTTAATCATCACCAAAAATTAACACTCAGAATCAAATCATTATGTCATCATTCCATATGCTCAAGAGTGTGTCACCTCAAAATTCAAATTTTCTGTCATTGCCTGTGTTTCATTTGTTACTTAAGATAAATAATATGTATAATAAATATACATTAAAGGTCACTACTCTATACCTGTCATTTTTTAAAATTGTTTTTCTTCCTAGGTTAGTATACCTAAACAAGACAGTTTTTAGTTTTACGTGTCTTCAAATTAATAAATATACGTATAAATTCTTCACATACTTGATTTTAATTGGATTTAATTCAAGATTATTTTTCTGAGGCTCTGTTAATCTGTGTAGCTAGAGTTCATTTAATTTCACTGCTGTGTATTATGCCATTATAAGAATTTGCCAAAATGGGTGCCATCTACTTCTCCATTAATAGCCAGTAGGTGGTATCCCATTTTTTGTTACCATCAACAATGTTACTGTAAACATTCTCCTGGCAAACCTAAAAATAATTTCTGTAAGGTATATATCTAGCAGTGAAATGTCTAGTTCAGTGCTGACTCATGTGCAAATTACTAAGTAACATCATTATGTTTTTCAAAGAAATTGTATCAATTTATAGTCCCACAAGCAGGTTCCAAGGCTTCTCTTGTTCCACATTTAAAAACATTTTTAAATTTTCAGATTTTTTTAAAGTGCTGCCAATCTATTAGATGTAAACTGACATGTTATTTTAGTTTAAGTTTGCATTTCTCTGATGGCTCTTCATATAGAGAGTACTTTTTTTGGTGTATGAGCTGTTCATGTTTTCTATGAAATGTGTGACTGTGTCTTTTGTTCTCTCTTCGATGAGACTTATTGTCGCTTCCTCTTTGAGTTTTAAACGTTTCAACATATTCCTCATGTGGTTTCAATGTTGAGTATAAGTTGTCATTTGAATGTAACTAACTTCAACAATGCTTTCTTTTCGAGTCTTTGCCTCTTTGTTCACTTCAGGGAATTTCTGGGTTACAAAGTTAATTTTCTGTTAAAATTTTAAATTTATTTTCACAATTGTCTTTAACTTAGACAAATGAAATATATTTTTTGTGTACTGTGTGAGAGAAGTATCCCATCACATTTATTCTGTCAGCCTAGTTGGGATTACACAGACGAGGTCTAAGGTTTTCAGAAAATTGACAGCATTTTGACACCTAATGAACATAGGATCTCTCTTCAATTTCTGTCATATATAACAACTTTTAGTAATGTTTTATCATTTTCTTCATAAGAATTTTGCACATCTTTATTGCACATATTCAGAGTAATCATTTTGCTATGCAAAGTAGATTTTTTGTTAATAACTCTCTCATGCTTTTAATAGCATTCAGATATGTTATTTGGCACCTAAGCATTCTCTTATTATTGCTATTCTAAGTAGTATTTTTCTTTATTAACAGAGTTGAAAGACGCTGATTACTTCATATTAATCATATATTCAGTAATTTCAATAATTTTAATCATATTTCAATAATTTTAGCAATTGCTAAAAAAATATGTAAGTCTTGTGGCACTTCTCTTTGAAATATCCTCACATCTCTCCCCTCCTCCTGCCTTAACTAGCTTATGCATTAAGTAGCTTACACATTACTCAAAATCCTTTCACCGGGGTATCATTCACATCAAGCTTGCATTTTTCAGAAGAGCTTCTCAAATCTATCTATTGTCTAGTAATTTACCAAATTTTGATCTAGCTTATAGAACACTTCTTAGTGAATGGAAATGGACTTCACTCTGATAAAAATGTTCAATGGTTAAGATTCATATCTTACTAGACTTTACCTGCCTTTCATTTAAGTTCGTCTAAAAATGTTTCCCAAATCTATCTATCATCTGTCTATATCTATCTACTTATAATCTCAATTTACATCCTAGTATCTTTCTTTCCCATCAAACCAAAAACTTCCTTTGTCATCTCCCTGCTCTTACTCCAACCTGTTCCATATACTTACATCTCTGAATGTTTCTGTTATAAGCACAGGTTCCTGTCTTCTAAAGCATTTCTTATGACCCATATCAAAAAATACTCTCACCCTCAAAATCCAAATTAAGCTCCAATTCTATTTGAATTTCTTAAGTGTTTCCATCCACTTGGATATCTCACTGTTCTGAATTCCTTAGTAATTATTCTTTGCACTTTATTTGATTAGATTGGGAGGTTTTCATTTTTTATTTTTTTACACCCCGTTTTGCTACAATAGTTTATTGAGTGTCTGGAATGGAGATGTGTTAGGCACTTTGTCCATAATTAAACCTCTTGTATGCATTTCAAAATTGGCACTTTTCTCTCAAAAATAAACTAATGATTTAAAAAATAGCTTCTCAATTAATTTCTCATTAACCCCCCTTTGTTCTCTTCAATTCCTAGCACAGAACAATTTTGTGCATGATAAACAGTTAATGCACATATTTATTTAATGAAAATCAGAGAATGCATTTCATGAAGAAAAGAAGATGTTCTCTTGAAGGTAAAATGAGTTGTATTTTTTCCTTTCTAGCTTGAGAGATGGCAGATTTTCTTGGAAAAAATTGTATATGGTGTAATGCAAATACTGGAATCCTGATATATGTTTTGTGCAGTTTGCTCATCTCTGTTAAAATAAACTGTCTTCTCCCCAAATCAACTTAACACAGTTTAGAATAAATAATTATGACTTCGGTGTTAGCATTAGGTGGACTATGTTAACGTTTCATTATGGGTATACCTCACAGATTTCTCTCTCCCAAACTTTATCAATAATGAAGATATATGTCTGTGATCGTAAAATACCTTATTTTAAAACAAGAATATTTTAATTCAAAATTTTACAGAGAATTAACCACTTATAAAGTACAATTTCTACAACCCAACATATATTCAAGATCAGTTAACTTTTAACCTCCTTCATTTAAAATTGTAGTATTTCTAACATCACTTACAGTTTAACCTCTTTGACCTTTAAACAGACAGGAAGCAGCTTCTATTCCACTCTTATCAGAATGGAAAACTTAAATAGAAAAAGATTTCTGTAACACAAATATCAAAGCTGATAATACAACTGAATAACAAATATTTAGGCAAGTAGAGGAAAAAAATCATCTTTATCTTCTGTCCATTTTATTTCAGGAATACCTAGTGGGTACTAAAAATGTATATTTCTAACTATAGATTCTATTATTCCAGGAATTATGAATGTAGATAGCTAAATAAGTTCTATATAAATACCCTTACAAGCACTGAAAACTTGCAAGTCATTGGTTTATACTCTCTTTATAGCTTCCCATAAGACAAAATTATTTCCATAGTAATGACTGATATCTCATAACATTTTTTGCCAGTGATATAATTTCTTTTACTATGATAGATACTGAGCTTTTCCTGTCATTATCCTCAGATCCTTTAAAATCTATCTAAAAACACGATGAAAACAACCCTTGAGCCATGCTGACAAAAACAAAGTTAGGACAATTGTTTAACTAAAATGTGATTAGATGTTTTAGTTTTTTTCTTTTAAATTTTTTATTTTAAAGATATTTGCATACCTAACCCTTAACTGTACCCCACAATATCATAATAAAAAATATTGATTATAAAGAAAAAGATGTGGGATACAATTCAGGGTTAAGTTTACGATATTTTAGTATTTTAATAAGCCATATGAAAGTTCAAGAGAAGCAATAATATGTATGGAATTTCCTAAAAATCTTTAACCTTGGAACTGTCCTTTCTCAACTTTCTCATAGGACTGAAGACATCCTTTGGAATATATTGGTATCATGGAAATATGATGTTCTTTATTTATAAAAATTACATTTGAATCCCAATTCCTCCAAGTTCTGCCTCTCTTAATTATTTGAGCCTGATATCATTGTGTGTAAACAGAATATATTACCAACATAACAAGGCCGTTATATAAATGCAATAAGCAAATTCAATTGACTCAATTCAACAAACATTTACTTAAGTTCTAGTAAGTGACTAGCATTTGGTTAGAAGCTGGAGATAAAGAGATTAATAAAAAATAATCCCTGACCTTAAGGAGTTCTTGTTTTAAAATTCACTGGCCATTTGCTGCTATAGGAATTTTCTCTGGCCACATTCTTCTTGATTCTCATCTACTGCATTCTGCTTTGTCTTTCACTCTTTTCTGGCGATACAACTAACCAGAGTAGTTTCACCCTCATCTCCCTAAACCAATTACCCTTGAACACCTGAAAACTTATAGATGGCAAGCAAAGAGTCATATATCCTGGATATCTATCCTTATGAATGCAAAAAAAACAAAAAAATGTTTGAAATAAGACATTTTTCTTAAATAGACTTCAAATCGATTCTTAATGGTTCTCTTATCTAGCCTTCTCATACACAAGTGAAAAAATTGAAATATATGTATATTGTCCCAAAGGCCCTGCGGTCATCAAGGAAGATGATTGTTACTATTATTATTATTTTTATTACTGTTATAATTATTTTATTCTTTCACTAATTCTTATATAAAATGAAATTTTTTTCAGGTAATTAATACACACATAGAGTGTATGTCTTTTATCTCTAATAATCAGCATTTATTTCATTAATACTAGCAGTAGACAAAAATTAGAAGAGGGAAGAAGAATAGACATACACGTATGAATTAATGAAAATAACATGTTCATATGAACATTAAATGCTTCTTAATTAGTCAAATTTGCATGTACTCAGCTAAACAAATCATAATTTATTCCAATTCAAAAATGGATCTTTGAGTACCTACTATGTCAAAGGAATAGAGGCAGTCGTAAAACATGCAAAAGTGAAGACACAACCTCAGCTTAAGTTTTATTGAAGCAATAATCTTAGCTTAGAGAGATACAGCCTTATATTTTATAATAATAAACAATTAACTATTTATTGAAGCACTGCTGTTTGTCTAACACTGCCATAAAAATTTTGTTTGTTTTAATTTGCTTTGTATGTGAGGAAAAACCATAGATTAAAAGCTTGAAGCTACAGATTAGAATGTGCAGAATGGAAAAAAGAAATAAATTCTGGAAAAATAGCTTAAGGTAGAATGGCAGATTCTCTGGAAAACTTGGAAAATTCTGACTACCTTAAGCAATTCCAGAGGGTCTTTCCTCCATTAAGCTCACTTGAGATTTTTCGGGATATTTCAGAGAAGAAATGTATCTGCCTGAGTAGAACATAAACTCAGAAATTCTGCAAATGTATTATGAACGTGATGTCAATATCCAGAAACAGGTGCCTACCCTCTCTTATTTTACACATCCAATGTGGTGCCGTGGTTTTCAGAATAAGATTGATCGATCTAATCAGGCACCATGCAAAAATTAGAGACTGATAGCTTCCCTTTTCTTCTACATTTACGTCTTGTTCAAATGTTGAATGCCTCCTATTAACAGAATCTTCATAGAATACTGACGGCAAATAAGAGAGGGGAATCAAAAAAACTAGAATTTACTTCTAAAAAATTGTGTATTTATTCTTATATATTTAAACTTCAGTCACCTGCAAAGTACTCTCTGTTTGATGCAATACACCTATTGAGAAGCTTTTTCCACTACTCAAAACAGTTTTTGAACTCATCAATTTTGATGGCTTTTAGTGCTTCTGTTGTTTTTTGTTTCATCTCTTCAAAATTGTCAAAGTGTTTTTCCTTTGAGGACTTTTTCATCCAGGGAACCAAAAGAAAAAAAGTCACTTAGGACAAGATCAGGTGAATAAGGAGGGTGGGGCACAGGAGTCATGCTGTTTTTGATAATAAACTGCTGAACACTCAGGGCATTGTGGGCAGGTGTGCTCATAAATCATCCATCATGAAATGGGCAAACACCTTAAAAGAATCTAAAATAAAAATTCACTGAACTCAGCCTCTCACAAGGCTATATGGTACAGATGCCAACGGGTTCCTAGAACGCTTACCCAGCAGGAAAGGCAGTACTACAAAGGGCCCACTCTCCAAAATATAATTTTTTAAATCCTCCTACATAAGTAAGACAGCTTTCTGGGTTTATCCTTCTTTAATAGAAGGGAAAGTTTCAAAAAGTAAAGGTAATAAAGATTATCAGTAAATACATTCTGAATGGTTATATAGGTATGAATCAGAGGTTATCAGAAAAATTATCAAGTAAAGTCACTTAGTTTCCTTAATTATTTTATTTCATCCAACAAAATACGAAATCTGTCTTTTTAAAATTACTTTACCCTCTTTTATGGAAACTTTTAAAAAACTCTATCTTGATCACCATAAAAAGATTTCTAGACTTAGATTCTTACTGATGAGATGAGTAAAAACAGCTGAAGTTTTATGCACATTTAGCCCAAAAGAGTAGTTTTTTGTTTGTTTTTTTTTTTAATCCCAAAGAAGGAGGGCTTACATACCAAAGCAATTGCATCCAGGTTTCAAAGACAGCCAAATATAACAAGCGAGTGAGTGTTAAACCTCTGCACCCCTCCCTCATGGCAGTCAGGAAGTCAAGGACTGGTTTTCTTCTTGGTGGTCCTTATTCAAAGCTTGCCCTAAATTTAGGGTTACAAAGTGTATTAACTATCACTCTGATTTGAAAGTACTTCATGCCAATGGCTTGATAAGATACTGCTCGCTGTTAGACTATACATTTTAAAATAAAAGAACATTCCACAAATGACTATATTCTACCACTTTATTTTTCTACCAACATTTATAAGAACTGAAACACATAATGTATGAGTCTAATTCTCTATCTTTTTGAAGGGGGGCTCTTTCTCAGACAGCACACTTAGGCTAAAAATGATGAAAGAGCAAACTCCACTCACTTTCTCTGTGTGTGCAAGATCTAAAAGTAAACCGTACCTCCCAGACCAGGCTTCAGTGTACATTTTCTCATATGTCTAGATAAGTGCACTGTATATGTTATCCCATATGACACAGAAACTAAAACACTATATAGCTTTAAAAAATCATTTCTGTCATTTTGAATCAAAAAGTGGAGGAGCAGATGAGTGCTTGCTTAGCTTGGATGAGAGAGAAGGAGCTACTATGGACCAAATGCAAGAAGAATTATCAAAGTAGAGGCAAAATTTAGTTTTGGTAGTGCTTTTTCTACTCAGTCTGTATTTTATAGTTTGAGGTTATCTGCTTACAATTTAAGAATGGAACATCAAGTTGAATTGTTAATGAATTCAAGTGGATATTTTAAAACTTGCTAACTGAGCTGAGTATAATTATGAATAACAACACAGGTGTTATAATAGCACAGAACGTGCATTATGTGTTAGGTTGGAGATTTCAACTTGTATCATCAAGGCTATTCTTAGCAGTTTCTATCTGTGAAGTATTTAGCAGTTAAGGTTACCATCTATTCTTCACAATCAGCTAGGTTAATAATTTATGCTCTGTGGTATAAACGGTCCAACTAAATCAGACAAGCTATACAAACCTTGAAACAAGTACAGAATAATGTATATTTTTTACAGTATTTTGAAAGCTTTATGATAAACTATACTATTACAATACAAATATATAAAGTCCCAACTAATGCTAAGCAATTGTCCTCTTAATTTGAATTCCATGTAATTAAATTGGAATTTTTGTTTTTGTTTTTGTTTTGAGTTGGAGTCTCACTTGGTCACCCAGACTGGAATGCAGTGGCCACTCCCGGCCACCGCAGCCTCGCCTGCTGGGCTCCGGCGATCCTTCCGCCTCAGCCTTCTGAGTAGCCGGAATTACAGGCATGCGCTACCACACCCGGCTGATTTTGTGATTTATTGTAGAGATGAGCTCTCGCCGCCCAGGTGGGTCTCAAACCCGCGGGCTCAGGCAATCCACTCACCTCAGCCTCCCAAAGGCGCGGGATTACAGGCTGAGCCGCTGAGCCCGGCTTAAATTGGAAATTTTAAGCAAGAACAAAATGTCAGTGTTTGAGATTTGTGGATTAACTTAAGTAATTGTGTGAGCTCTACAATTAAAATTACTATATTGATATGGATCAAATGAAAATACATGACTTTAAAGTAAAACTAATCATGAAAAAAAAGTGAACACTGCCTGTGTCGTCCTTTCAACTGAAAAGAGTTTGTTATTTAAACATCTCAATACTCAATACTTTAGTTAAACTATATAAGAGCTCAGAAGGCATGACTCCATTTTTGCAACAAGAAAAAGAAACCAAAATAATCCTGGCATGGTGGTACACACTTGTTGTCCCAGTTTTTCTGGAGAGGGAAGCAAGAGAATCCCTTTAACCGGGGAGTTCAAGTTCACAGTGAGATATTAGCATATCACCGCACTCCAGCATCTATAATAGAGTAAGACACCATTAAAAAAATTAAAAAGCTGAATAAACTAAAAATCAATGACTGATAGTTCTTAGACTCATCAGATAATTGAGATCACATGGTAAACTGCCACTCCAAATTCTGGAGACAGATTATAGAAAATCACAGTCCAGATTGGCTTACCTGAAACAGAAATTAGTACAGCCATACACTTGTAGGAACACTTAAATTGTCATTTTGATGAATTTCTGGAGACTGGGTGTGAATTAGATTGAAGAAAAAACTCTTAAAGTCTGCAATCTTATAAAGACCCCACACTTTTATGAATTTTACTTCCAGGAACCTCACCATATTCTCATGATGAAGAGACCAAAATGATCCCCTCATAGCTTTGGCAGGAGGAGGTAAAATAGCCATTTGGAAATACACCTAGAGTATTTTTCATAATGAAAACTAGCCTGCCAGAGTCTTTGATCACCTAGGAGAAAGGACAGTTTCTCAACTTTGGACTCCACTGTATACACCTAGCATGGAGAAAGTGGGAGGGAAAGCTACGATACACTTGTAAAGGTTATATCCCAGAAACGTAAGCCAACTAAAAGATGGAGATTTAATCATAAGAGTACTGAACACTTATATTCCCCAATTCCTTACCACCACACCAAAGGGCTTCAGTATAACAACAGTGGATAAAGCTGAAAGAGCTTCAAGGCACAGACTCTAAGAAGAAGATTTTGGGAAAACTCAAAGACAACACAGGAGTCAAAGACATGGGCACTAGATAAATTTGAAGACCATGGGTCCTACAGCTATAGTAAATATTACACACAGCCTAACTCCAAGCCAAATCAAACATTAAGTTAATATAAAATGCAGATTAAAAACCTATTAACTCCTTCCTATAACTCAATGTCATATCTACCGTTCAACAAAATTATAAGACTTGCTACAAGTCAAGAAACAGCACAGTTCAAAGAAATAAATCAATGATCACAATCAGACTCAAATAACAAAGTTGGTGATATCAAATATAGATTTAAAATTACTGTTTAATATGATATAAAATCTAATGGAAAAAGTAGGCAATATAAAATAACAGAGGGGTAATATCAGCAGAAATAAGGGAACTCAAAGAAAAAGTCAAAATAAAATAAAAAAACATGATAACAATTGAAGAATGCCTTTGATGGACTCATCAAAAGAATCAGTGAACTTGAAGTTATGTCAACAGAAACTATACAAACGAAAATAAAACAGGAAAAAAACTAAAAACAGGCTATCCTGGAACTGTGAGACAATTTCAAGAGCTATGATATTCATGCAATTGACCTACCAGAAGGAACAGAAAGAAAGAAAAGAACACAGGAAATGTTTGATGTAATAATGGCTGAAAACTTTCCAAAATTAATGAAATACACCAATTCTCAGATTCAGGAAGCTCAGAAAACATCAATCAGAATAATTATACCTCCTCCCCCCAAAAACCCTACAATTAGGCATGTCATAATCAAGCTGTGGAAAATCAAATAGAAATAAAAAAGCCAGAGGTGGGAAAAATACCTTACCCACAAAGAAAAGGGATGAGAAATGCCATACACTCAACAGAAATCATGCAAAGAGATACTGGAGTGAAATATTAAGAGTGCTAAAATCTTTTTTAAAAGTCTAGGATTCAATAATCAGCAAAATTAACATTCAAAAATGAAAAAGAAATAAAGAGTTTGTTAGCAAAACAAAATGATGAATTCACTGTAAGAAAGTCAGTCCTGTGAGATGTTAAAAGAAGTTCTACAAGAAAGAAAACTATATGGGTCAGAAACTTTGACATACATAAATAAAGGAATATTAAAAAAAAAAAAAAGAAGATATTTTATTTTTCAAATTCTTATTTGATATAGTAGGTAACTGTTCAAATAATTGAAATAATGTGATTACAGTATAAGTGGAGAGAATCACAGCAATATTATCCAGAAGAGGGGGAAGAATTGGGAATTCTGTGTTATAAGTTATTGGCACTACCTATGAAGTTGCATAGTGGTATTTGAAAGTGAACTTAGATTAGTTGTAATTTTATACTGCAAGCTGTAGGGCAAAATAAGCCAAAACAACATGCAAAGAGAAGAGAGAAAATAGAATCATAAAATGCTCAGGCAGCTATTTTGGAAGAAAGTTTGGCAGTTTTTAATAAAACTAAACATACTCTTACCGTACGATCCAGCAATCACACTCCTTGGCATTTATGCAAAAGAGTCGAAAATTTTTGGCCATACAAAATTTGCTCACAGATGGTTAATATAGTAACTTTGCTTATAATTGCTAAAACTTGGAAACAACTAAGATGTCCTTCAGTAGGTGAATGAATAAATAAATTGTGGTACATTTAGACAATGAAATAGTATTCAGAACTAAAAAGAAACTTTCAAGTCATGGAAAGAAATGAAGTGAACCTTAATGTATATTACTAAGTGAAAGAAGTCAATATAATAAGGCTACGCACTGTATGATTTCACCTCAAACGCTCTGGAAGAGGGAAAACTCTGGAAAAAAGTAGTTGCCAGGGGTAAAGGCTGAGGGAAGGATAAATGGGCAGAGCACAAAGGGCTATTGGGTAGGAACGCTACTCTTTATACTATATGTAATGATACATTTATCTAAACCCATAGAATGTACAAACCAGGAATGAACCCTAATGTAAACTATGGACTTTGGATGATAATGACGTGTCAGTGTAGGTTTATCAGTTGTAACAAATATACCACTCTGATGGGGTTGACAATTGGGAAGTCTTTGCATGTGGTCATAGGAGAATGTGAGAAATCTCTGTTCTTTTCTGTCAATTTTGCTGTATATAGAAATCTACTATAAAATAATAATCTTTTTTTAAAAATTCAATTAAAGCCAAAGATGGCCTGAAAGGAGGAAAATTTAAAAAGAAATAAAAAAAGAAAACAGTTATAACATAATATAAATATATACTTATGATATGTACATGATATAAACAAATGATTGATTATATAGTCATTTATTGGTTTCCTTGGGGGAATGGTTCCAGGATCCCTCTGGGACTACCAAAGTCCACTGATGCTCAAGTTCCTTTTATAAAATGGTATAGCATTTGCATATAACCTATGCACATTCTCTCATTTGCTGTAAATCATCTCTAGATTACATATAATACTGAAAACAATGTGAATGCTATGTAAATAGTTGCTACACTGTATTAGTGTTTTGTTTGTATTGTTTTTTATTGTTGTATTGTTATTTCTTTTCAAATATTTGCGATTCATGCCTGGTTGAATCTGCTGATGTGGACCCCGGGGATACAGAGGGCTGACTGTATAAATAAATGGGAGAGAAGGGAAAAATTTCCATTGCAGAATAATTTCGTATGATTTATGCATATAGTCTGCATAAATCTGCACTCTCAAAGTGTGAACTGCACGTAATGACTTTGTTCTACAAAAGTCTGTATAGAAAAGGAAGACAAAAAGATTACCTTTCAATGCAGAAAACGGATAAACACTACCTCAGCTGGGTGGTCAAGGTCAGCAACAGTGATAACGCATGTTAATATGTCTTGATCTGTCATTGAAGAAGCAGCCATCGCCACCTGCTGCCCTTCTGCAGGATGGCCTAATCTGCCCTCTGGGTCTGGAACTTTCTCTGTATTGAAATTGGCTCCAGATTCTTCCTTATTGATGGAAATCTTTCTTGTGCTCTAGGTATGCAGTGAACTTTGTATTTCTTTAGCCTGTGCATCAGATGGCAGCTGGCCAGCCTCACCGATATATCTGTGGCCCCAGGGGAAGGAGTGAGTTTGCTGCCTGCAGTTCACAGGAGGAGTTCATTCAGTCCATCATCCTGCCTCCACTATCAAGAGATTTGCTGACCCTGTGAGACTAAACACACTATAGACATTGATCTTCTTTGAGCTCTTCTCCTTTTTGTGAGTAAAACGTTGTTCTATTCAGTGCCTTGTGTCTTAAGTCCTCCTTGGTGACTCCCAGCACCTAGAACATGCTCGGGTCAAGGTCTGTGGCCTGTCTTCAACTGCCTGGTCTTGGTATTATGATCTTTGCTGCCCTCCAGTAGTGGTGATCTGTTGGGAGCCAACATCTATAGCTACATGGCTGAGGCCTGTAAAGGCCCATCTGGAAGATCGCCTCTGACATAGGATATCAGTTATACCTATAATATTGGCGTGTGATTGGTGACCAGTGTGCATACATGGCAGTAAAACTTATAAGTGAATCTCCGTACACTTGATGGAAGGTGCATGGCGGAATTGTTTCTCTGTCTTTCTAAGTTTTACTTCTTTCTAGATATTTTTTAACTTCTATTTCCTGGTAGACTGGGTAGTCAGTTCTTGTTCCCGAAAGCTGTTTCCCCTAGGGCTAAGATTAGAAACTAAATTACCATGATAGTTTTGTTGCCCTGCCCCTAGCCAGGTAGAACGTTTTCTTTTGTTTCGTTAATTACCGAAACTCTGTCTGCTTCAGCCCATGGCCGCCATCTTGGAAAACCTGCATTTCCTTGTTCAAGAGTGTGACAGCTACTATTTGATTTTTAGAGTAGACTTGTTAGGATAAAATATATACATATACACTCATAGTTGCATAAATTTATGCTTGCTGTTTTGTTTCCTTTTGCTACATTATTCAAGTGTAATAGTTACTATACGATTTATAAAAGAATTAACGATAAGGTATTAGCTTAATAGGATATAGCATAGTATTAAAGTCCAATAACTAGATCATATGAAAATTAAAGTTTAGACATATGAAACATATGAATTATAGTAAAGTTTGGTAGTTTAAGAATAAGTTTTAACTGAGTTATAAGGCATTACGT